>NC_132908.1:2100000-2310000 GCF_047675955.1 Chlorocebus sabaeus | reverse complement strand
TTTGGAACATCCGTGTAACTCAAAAAGCAGTATTTTCCAAACGAACTGATGCATCATGCTATAAAATCATACAAGAGTAAAAATCCAAAGTGCGGCTGAGCGTGGTGGCTCATGCCTGTAATCCCAGCACTTTGGGAAACTGAGGCGGGCGGAGCGCCTGAGCTCAGGAGTTCAAGACCAGCCTGGACAACATGGTGAAATCCTATCTCTACTAAAAATACAGAAAATTAGGCCGGGCACGGTAACTCACACCTGTAATCGCAGCACTTTGGTCGGCCGAGGCAGGTGGATCACGTGGTCAGGAGTACAAGAGCAGCCTGACCAGGATGGTAAAACCCCGTCTCTACTAAGAATATAAAAATTAGCCAGGTGTGGTGGTGGGCACCTATAATTCCATCTACTCAGGAGGCTGAGGCAGGGAATTGCTTGAACCTGGGAGGTGGAGGTTGCATTGAGCCAAGATTGTGCCATTGCACTCCAGCCTGGGTGACAGAGCGAGACTCTCTCTCCAAAAAAAAAAAAAAAAAAAAATCCAAACTGCAGGATAAACCAATGGATGTTCACGTAACAGAGCACAAAAAGTTTGTTAGCTACTTCATGGCAACTAACCTTTCCGAAATTACTGCTTCTTCAGTGGCGCTTGAATGGTGTAGTATCAAAAAATATTCACAGATATGTGTAAAAACTATTACAATACCCTTCACTTTTCCAACTATATATCTGTGCGAATCCAGATTTTCTTTATATACATCAACCAAACAACATAAAAGGGTAAATAGGGCCGGGCGCAGTGGCTCACGCCTGTAATCCCAGCACTTTGGGAGGCCGAGGCAGGCGGATCACGAGGTCAAGAGATCGAGACCATCCTGGCCAACATGGTGAAACCCCATCTCTACCAAAAATACAAAAATTAGCTGGGTGTGGTGGTGCGTGCCTGCAGTCTCAGCGACTCGGGAGGTTGAGGCAGGAGAATTGCTTGAACCCAGGAGGTAGAGGTTGCAGTGAGCCAAGGTCGTGCCACTGCACTCCAGCCTGGCGACAGAGTGAGACTCCATCTCAAAAAAAAGAAAGAAAAGGGTAAATAGGCAGATATGAGGACCCAGCTGTAATCTGTTAAGTCAGACATTATGGAGGTTTACAAAAATGTGGAACATTGTTCCTGACTCAGCACCAGAGGTGGGAAAAAGACCAATAAAGAAAAAAAAAAAATTAGCCAAGCGTGGTGACTCGCGGTGACCTGCGGTGACTCACGGTGACTCACGCCTGTAATCCCAGCACTTTGGGAGGCCAAGGTGGGCAGACTGCTTGTGCCCAGGAGTTCAAGCCCAGCCTGGGCAACATGATGAAAACCTGTCTCTACTTAAAAATACAGAAAAAGGCCGGGCGCGGTGGCTCAAGCCTGTAATCCCAGCACTTTGGGAGGCCGAGATGGGCGGATCACGAGGTCAGGAGATCGAGACCATCCTGGCTAACACGGTGAAACCCCGTCTCTACTAAAAATACAAAAAAAAAAATAAAAAATAAAAAAATTAGCCGGGCGCGGTGGCGGGCGCCTGTAGTCCCAGCTACTTGGGAGGCTGAGGCAGGAGAATGGCGTGAACCCGGGAGGCAGAGCTTGCAGTGAGCTGAGATCTGGCCACTGCACTCCAGCCTAGGCAACAGAGCGAGACTCCGTCTCAAAAAAAAAAAAAAAAAAAAAAAAAATACAGAAAAAAATTAGCCGGGCCCAGTGGTGCATGCCTGTAATCCCAGCTACTCAGGAGGCTGAGGTGGGATTATTGCTTGAGCCCGGGAGGCGGAGGTTGCAATGAGCTGAGGTCACACCACTGTACTCCATCCTGGGTGACAGAATGAGACCCTGTCTCAGAACAAAAAAACAAAGAAAGAAAGAAAGAAAGGTGGAAAAAACACTGCTGCTCTTCTCAATAAATTGTGGAAATTGTTTTTTTGTTGTTGTCGGTTTTGGTTTTTTTTGAGACGGAGTCTCGCTCTGTTGCCAGGATGGAGTGCAGTGGCACGATCTCAGCTCACTGCAATCTCTGCCTCCTGGGTTCAAGCAATTCTCCTGCCTCAGCCTCCTGAGTCGCTGAGACTACAGTTGCGTACCACCACTCATGCCCAGCTAATTTTTGTATTTTTAGTAGAGATGGGGTTTCACCATGTTGGCCAGGATGGTCTTGATCTCTTGACCTTGTGATCTGCCCACCTCAGCCTCCCAAAGTGCTGGGATTACAGGCATGAGCCACCACACCTGGCTGGGGTTTTTTTCATAAATTTATGTTAACTTGTGGTAGATTTATTACTGTTATTCTTAAATTTAACAGAGTTTTAAAATGTTCTTAGTATTAATTTCTTACAGAATCAATATGGATATATATAACCCACATTTAAAAAGCCCTTTGGTGTCCTTAATAATTTTTTTTTTTTTTTTTTGAGACGGAGTCTCGCTTTGTCGCCCAGGCTGGAGTGCAGTGGTGCGATCTCCGCTCATTGCAAGCTCTGCCGCCTCCCCGGTTAACGCCATTCTCCTGCCTCAGCCTCCCTAGAAGCTGGGACTACGGGCGCCCGCCACCACGCCTGGCTAATTTTTTTGTATTTTCAGTAGAGACGGGGTTTCTCTGTGTTCGCCAGGATGGTCTCAATCTCCTGACCTCGTGATCCACCAGCCTTGGCCTCCCAAAGTGCTGGGATTACAGGCGTGAGCCACCACGCCCAGCCTCCTTAATAATTTTTAAGGATAAAAAAGGGTCTTAAGACCAAAGATTTTGATGGCCAGGCACAGTGGCTCAGACCTGTAATCCCAACACTTTGGGAGGCTGAGGCGGGAGGATCCCTTGAGCCTAGGAGCATTAGACTAGCCCTGACAAAATAGGGAGACCCATCTCTATTAAAAAAAATTTTTAAATTAGCTAGGCATGGTACTGCATGCCTGTTGGTCCCAGCTACTCTCCCTAGCTGGAGGTGGGAGGACCTCGGGCCCAGGAGGTAGAGGCTGCAGTGAGCCATGATGGGCCCCACTGTACTCCAGCCTAGGTGACAGAGGGAAATTCAATCTCAAAAGGAAAAAAAAAAAGAAAGAAAACCAAAGAGTTTGAGCACTGCTGGCATGGACAGAAAACATGCCCATCTCTCCGCTCTCAGTAATCCACTCACTCACCTCTTCCGGGTCCTTCTCATACGTCACCTCCTCGAAGCCTTCCTGGCCGTCGGGAGCCTCTTCTCCCATCCTGCGCCTCCTTGCTGCATCCAGCATGTGTCTCCACCCAGCACACCTTGCTCTCTGTCTCCCCACTAGATTCCAGGCATGGGAGGGGAGGGGTTTTCTCTGTTTTATGTGGGGCTGCCTCCCTCGTGCCTGGAAAAGAGTGGGTGCTCAGTGCGTATCTGACGAATGAGTGAATGAACGAAAGAGAGAGATCCGGCAGCCCAGGCAGAAATGGGGCTTAGGCGGGAATCAGGGGCTTGGGATCAGCCACGTCAGGTGTGCGGTGTCAGGGAGGCAGCTGGATGGGAGGCAGAGGAGGGGCTGGAGCTGTTGGTGTGGGGGTCCCTGGGATGGGGGCACCACTTGGATAAGAGGCTGCTGGCCACGCCTGATGTCCCCACCTGTGCCAGGGCTTGTGTCTCGTGTGGACAGCAGGTGCCGGGAGCAGGTTGGGTGGCTCGGCCCCAGGAGGAGGAGGTTCCCTGTACCCCTGGGAGCCCAAGCCCCTTCTGAGGGCACTGATGCTCATGCCCCCCGGGTCTTCCAACACCTGCAGCCAACATGGCAGCAGCCTTCGGCGGCTTTCTCTACTTCTTCACCTACATCCCCTACTTCTTCGTGGCCCCTCGGTACAACTGGATGACTCTGAGCCAGAAGCTCTGCTCCTGCCTCCTGTCCAACGTCGCCATGGCAATGGGAGCCCAGCTCATCGGGAAATTTGAGGCGAAAGGTGAGTGTTTGCCTTGCCCAGCCTGTTCTTTCCAAAGCAGTAACCTTCGAGAGCACCCAGACACAAGTGCTGCCAACAGCAAGGCTACCAACCTGGGACGGTTGGTAGGCTGTTGGGACCGCTGAAGCCAGCAGCATCCGCAGACAGTGCTGAGTGTGGGCTGGGTAGGGAAGCTCGGCTGCACGGCACAGCCACAAGTGATGGGAGCCACAGGGCAGTGGGCCGAAGAAGCCCAAAGCTCGGAGGACAAGAGGGTTGGAACATCCAGCAGTGCTGGCATCACAAACACATCTGACTGATGGTGGGATCTAACTCAATGACCTGAACCTCTTTCAGCTTTCTTTTTTTTTTTTTTTTAATTTTAAATATTTTATAGAGATGGTGTCTCACTATGTTGCTCAGCCTGGTTTCAAACTCCTGACCTCAAGCAATCCTCCTGCCTCAGCCTCCTGAATAGCCAGGATTACAGGTGTGAGCCACCACATCTGGCCTCTTCCAGCTTCCTGAGACATTCAAAATGATTACATCAGAGAGGCTGGACACAGTGGCTCATGCCTGTAATCCCAGCACTTTGGGAGGCCGAGGCGGGCAGATCACGAGGTCAGGGGATCGAGACCATCCTGGCTAACACGGTGAAACCCTGTCTATACTAAAAACACAAAAAATTAGCCGGGCGTGGTGGCAGGCGCCTGTAGTCCCAGCTACTTGGGAGGCTGAGACAGGAGAATGGCGTGAACCTGGAAGGCGGAGCTTGCAGTGAGCTGAGATCATGCCACTGCACTCCAGCCTAGGTGACAGACTCCATCCCCCCAAAAAAAAAAAAATTACTACATCAGAGATCTCAGAGTCTAGGGTTTTAAGGACTTTTTTTTTTTTTTTTTTTTTTTTTGACAGAATCTCACTGTGTTTCCCAGGTTGGAGGGCACTGATGTGATCTTGGCTCACCGCAACCTCTGCCTATGGGCTCAAGTGATCCTCCCACCTCAGCCTCCCAAGTACCTGGGATCACAAGCATGCACCACCATGCCCGTCTAATTTTTTTGTATTTTTAGCAGAGGGGTTTTGCCATGTTGGCCAGGCTCATCTCGAACTTCTGACCTCGTGATCTGCCCTTGGCCTCCCAAAGTGCTAAGATTACAGGTGTGAGCCACTGAGGCTGGCTGGTTTTGAGGGCTTCTGATGAACCACTGCTCTTAGTAAAGGGTAGAATTAGAATCTTCCCAGTGCCTCCTGCATTGACTGGTGATGGCAGCAGAGACGCCTGAGAGAGAAACAAGTGATAAATGACAGCATTTTTTTTCTTTTCTTTTTTGTTTTTTGAGACAGGGTCTCACTGTGTCACCCAGCCTGGAGTGCAATGGCACCATCACGACTCACTTTTTTTCTTAATTTTTATGAAATTAATTAAGTAAAACACTTCGTTGGTCGGTCTTTGGCCTATGGGCTCTCATTCTGCAAGGCCCGCCGTGGGCACCAAACCTGGCCTGAGCCCCTCCAGTTGGGCCCCCTCCCAACATTGCTGCATTGGGGGTCAAGTCTCCAACACATGAATTTGGGGGGCCCAGTCAAGCCATGGCACCATGCAGTTCCTAGCTGCAGCTTGCAAAGGTCTGGGTCTGTGAAAGGAGGTGGGAGTGTCCAGTGTTGCTTTGTCTTTCATTAGAACGATTCTTTGCAGTCGGCAGTGTCTTCTAACACTTTAGCTTTTACATTATCTGTGTTTCCATGTTTCCTAGTGTGTTGATAAAATGTAGACTTTGTTCTTTTGCTTTCTTTTTAACAATTTTTTTTTAGACACAGGGTCTTACTCCATTGCCCAGGCTGGAGTGCAGTGGCTCGATCTCGGCTCACTGCAAGCTCCGCCTCCCGGGTTTACGCCATTCTCCTGCCTCAGCCTCCCGAGTAGCTGGGACTACAGGCGCCCGCCACCTCGCCCGGCTAATTTTCTTGTATTTTTAGTAGAGACGGGGTTTCACTGTGTTAGCCAGGATGGTCTCGATCTCCTGACCTCGTGATCCGCCTGTCTCGGCCTCCCAAAGTGCTGGGATTACAGACTTGAGCCACCGCGCCCGGCCGTGAATTTTCTTAAAACAGACAAATCTCTGGTTGTTTGAAAGTGCAAATTCACCAAAGCTGGAGAGCATTATTTTCTTCGGGGTCCTCGGCCAAACAGAGGGTGTTTGGATACACAGATCCCCAGCGCTGTCAGGACTGCAATGTTGGCAAACCAGAGAGAAGATGAGAAACATGAGCTCCATTAAAGAGAGCTTTACACATGTTTGAAATATTTCTGTGATTAAAAAAGACTTACGGCCAAGGCAGGAAGAAGGAATTTGAGGCAGGAGTTTGAGACCAGCCTGGACAACATAGCGAGACCCCGTCACTACAAAATTAAAATATGAAAAAACAGTATTACTAGGCTGGATGGGGTGGCTCACACCTGTAATCCCAGCACTTTGGGAGGCCAAGGTGGGTGGATTACTCAAGGTCAGGAGTTCAAGACCAGCCCGGCCAACATGATGAAACCCTGTCTCTACTAAAAATACAAAAATTGGTGGGGCATGGTGTCTCACGCCTGTAATCCCAGCACTTTGGGAGGCCGAGGCAGGAGGATGATGGGGTCAAGAGATCGAGACCATCCTGACCAACATGGCGAAACTCCATCTCTACTAAAAATACAGAAATTAGCTGGATGTGGTGGCGCACTCCTATAGTCCCAGCTACTCTGGTGGCTGAGGCAGGAGAACCACTTGAACACAGGAGGAGGAGGTTGCAGCGAGCCGAGATCGTGCCACTGCACTCCAGCCTGGCAACAGAGTGAGACTCCATCTAAAAAAAAAAAAAATTAACCAGGTGTGGTGTCATGCTCCTGTAATCCCAGCTACTCTGAAGGCTGAGACAGGAGAATCATTTGAACCGCGGAGGCAGAGGTTGCAGTGGGCCAAGGTCACACTACTGCACTCCAGCCTAGGCGACAGAGCAAGACCCCATCTCAAAAAAAAAAAAAAAAAGATTTATGCTAAATGCACATTGACCCACATTGGCCTTACTGAAATCATAGATGTGCATATGTATGTGTGTACATATGTGCATATATGTCACAGATTAATTGCAGGCCCATCTAGTCAGTGAATGAGCTGTTGCTAGTCTGTGACTTAATGTATTTTGTAATCTGCATTTATCTTCCAGACTTGAAGAAAGCTATCCAACTTGTTATAAAACCAGGAAGGGAAAAGGCATGCCAACCAAGCAGTGACCGTGCAAGGTCACACATGCACACGCGTGCCACCAGGGGCTTCAGGGTCCCTGGGCCCCCAGCCTGCCGGCTTTTGGGCCACTTTCCCGGTGTGTCTTCCAGGCATGGGCATCCAGTGGCGAGACCTCCTGAGTCCCGTCAATGTGGACGACGACTTCTGCTTCGGGCAGGTGCTAGGGATGCTGTTGCTGGACTCTGTGCTTTATGGCCTGGTGACCTGGTACATGGAGGCTGTCTTCCCAGGGCAGTTCGGCGTACCTCAGCCCTGGTACTTCTTCATCCTGGTGAGTTCTGATGCCCGGCTCCTGATCTGCCGCCTCTGTGAGTGCAGAGGTGTCCCCAGTGCCTGCTCAGGGACCCCTCCAAGTCCCCAGCATGCAGTGCCTGCGTGGGGCTGGGACACAGAACCCTGCCCTGTGCACAGGGAGTGGCGTGTCCCCGAGGGCCCTTGGGACTAGTTCACAGAGAGATAAAGACCCACCATGCCCAAGAGAAATCCTTCTGCTCCAGAGCCTGAAACAGAGGGGTGCAAAAAATGGGCTGCTCTGGCCCCCTCTCTGCAAGACCCACGCACGCAGCCTCTGCTGCCCACCTGCCTCCTCAACTCCTGTCTCCTTTCTCGTAAAAAGTATCTGATTGTGCTTTCTGCCTACAAAATCTAGCTTCTTATAAAAATGATCGCATTCCTGGAATCTGTAGCTCAGTCCTACTGGTGAGATGAACACTGTTGACATTTGGTATGTACTTTGCCGAGTTTCCTTCTCTTCACTGGCTGTCATAGAGCACATATGGATGGACATATAGCATAGCTTCATTTGTTTTATAAAAATGTGATTGGAGGCCTGGTGTGGTAGCCCACGCCTGTAATCCCAGCACTTTGGAAGGCCGAGACAGGCGGATCACCTGAGGTCAGAAGTTTGAGACCAGCCTGGCCAACATGGCGAAACCCCGTTTCTACTAAAGAAATACAAAAAAAAAAAAAAAATTAGCTGGGTGTGGTGGCAGGCATCTGTAACCCCAGCTACTCAGGAGGCTGAGGCAGGTAGAATTGCTTGAACCCGGGAGGCGGAGGTTGCAGTGAGCTGAGACCGCACCATTACACTCCAACCTGGGCGACAGAGCAAGACTCCGTCTCAAAAAAAAAAAAAGGCTGGGCGCGGTGACTCACGCCTGTCATCTCAGCACTTTGGGAGGCTGAGGTGGGCGGATCACGAGATCAGGAGATCGAGACCATCCTGGCTAACACGGTGAAACGCCATCTCAACTAAAAATACAAAAAAATTAGCCAGGTGTGGTGTCAGGCACCTGTAGTCCCAGCTACTCGGGAGGCTGAGGCGGGAAAATGGTGTGAACCCGGGAGGCGGAGCTTGCAGTGAGCCGAGATCAAGCCACTGCACTCAAGCCTGGGTGATAGAGCGAGACTCCGTCTCAAAAAAAAAAAAAAACAGTGGGATCGGGGTGGACACAGTTGCTCATCCCTGTAATCCCAGCACTTTGGGAGGCTGAGGTGGAAGGATGACTTGAGGCCAGGAGTTAGAGACCAGCCTGGGCAACATAGTGAAGCCCCCATCTCTACAAAATAAATAAAAAATAAAAAGAATTAGCCAGGCGGCACATGCCTGTGGTCCCTACTACTTGGGAGTCTGAGGCAGAAGAATCACTTGAGCCCAGGAGGTGGAGGCTGCAGTGAGCCGTGTTCACCACACTCCAACTTTGGTGACAAAATGAGAACCCATCTCAAAAAAAAAAAAAGAATCATATTGTAAAAAGTGCTTAAAAGTTGCTTTTCTTAATCTAACAGTACAACTCAGATATCTTAAATACATACACGTATTTGTCTATTTATAAATATAGTTTTAAATTATCTAAACATATTGATAAATGTTGTTATATTTATAAATATATTTCTTTCTAAGTATATACCTTTTTAAGAAGCACTTTCATTTATAGTGATGCACAGTATTCCATCCCGTGGGCTCATCACCACATACTTAATTAATTCCCTACCGATGGCTAGTTCAGGTCATTTTTTTTTTTTTTTTTTTTTTTTTTGAGATGGGGTCTCGCTCTGTCCCCCAGGCTGGAGTGCAGTGGCACCATCTCGGCTTACTGCAAGCTCCACCTCCCACAGTGCTGGGATTACAGGCGTGAGCCACCGCACCCGGCCTAAGGTCATTTTTTTTTTCTTTGATTTGGAGTCTAGTTCTGTTGCCCAGGCTGGAGTGCAGTGGCATGATCTCATCTTACTGCACCCTCCACCTCCCAGGATCAAGTGATTCTCCTGCCTCAGCCTCCTGAGTAGCTGGGATTACAGGCGTGCACCACCACACCCAGCTAATTTTTTTTGTATTTTTATTAGAGACAGGGTTTCACCATGTTGGCGAGGCTGGTCTTGAACTCCTGACCTCAGGTAATCCACCCACCTCAGCCTCCCAAAGTGCTGGGTTTATAGACGTGAGCCACCACCTCTGGCCAAGGCCATTTCTGGTTTCATTCTTCGATTCCACAAATATTTATCAAGTGTCCTCTATTTTAATTCATCAACTGTAAGATGACACTGATCCTTAGAGGTAATGGTTACTTTGTCTATCACTAAGAAAGAAAACTGCCACAGTTACACTGTGGCATTTTATGATTTAAGATGCATTCTGATTTTTTTTCTTTTTCTTTTTTTTTTTGAGACAGAGTCTCACTCTGTCGCCCAGGCTGGAGTGCAGTGGCGCGATCTCGGCTCACTGCAAGCTCCGCCTCCCGGGTTCACGCCATTCTCCTGCCTCAGCCTCCCGAGTAGCTGGAACTACAGGCGCCCACCACCACGCCCAGCTAATTTTTTTGTATTTTTAGTAGAGAGGGGGCTTCACCATGTTAGCCAGGATGGTCTCGATCTCCTGACCTGGTGATCCGCCTGCCTCAGCCTCCCAAAGTGCTGGGATTACAGGCGTGAGCCACTCCACCCAGCCAAGATGCATTCTGATTTTATTTGTTTTTGTTTTTGTTTTGTTTTGAGACGGAGTCTCGCTCTGTCGCCCAGGCTGGAGTGCAGTGGCGCAATCTCGGCTCACTGCAAGCTCCGCCTCCCGGGTTCACGCCATTCTCCTGCCTCAGCCTCCCGAGTAGCTGGGACTACAGGCGCCCGCCACTGCGCCCGGCTAATTTTTTCTATTTTTAGTAGAGACGGGGTTTCACCATGATCTCGATCTCCTGACCTTTGTGATCCGCCCGCCTCGGCCTCCCAAAGTGCTGGGATTACAGGCGTGAGTCACCGCGCCCGGCCGCATTCTGATTTTAAAATAACTTTACATATGAGAGCTATGTCCCTGAGAACCAGTGGAGTGCAGTGTGTGCTGTACGCCCTTCCGGATGCTGGAAGTGCACTGGGCACTGAGGGTGAACGAGTCCCTGCCACGCAGCTGCGCTGGCGCTGATCCTGCCAAGGCACTGCTTCCACCTTCCCTGGTGCTCTGCCCACACCACTGTGTCGACTGCATCCATGTAGGCACCAGGCTGTCCTCAAGGGTAGTGTGTGAAGTGTGTGACTGTGTTCTTACCCCATGCACTGAGCTGTTTCTGTGATGGCCACAGAGAAGATGGGAAGAGGCTTCCTTGTACTAGAGGGAGCATGGCGCCTTCAGCTTCTCTTGCTTACAGTCATGAACTCATGTGGGGCTTGAGCAAAGAAACAGCCAGGTGGCATGGGGACACAGCTTCCTTTCCATTTTGGCCCCAACATCCCTCTGGACTGGAGCGTTAGATAACCTCTCTCTGTATGAAATTTCATAGCTGACAAACTCCCTTTCCCCTGTATCGGATCTGAGTTCGTCTTCACAAGCCTGTGTGTAACCGTTACACCCACTCACCAGGTTAGGAAACTGAGGCTTAGAACCTTCACAGGGATGAAACAAGTCAGGGTGCTCTGGGGCTGCTGTCCCTGAGCGGCGCCTTCTCCACAGCAGTGTTGCGAAGGCCTGGGACGGAGGGTGCGTGGCTGTGTGCATCTAGTGTGTCTGCTGGTTGTTGCTTTCCTCATCAGAAACAGAACAAACTGACAGCTGTCTGCTTCCCTCCCAGCCCTCCTATTGGTGTGGGAAGCCAAGGGCAGTTGCAGGGAAGGAGGAAGAAGACAGTGACCCTGAGAAAGAGCTCAGAAACGAGTACTTTGAAGCTGAGCCAGAGGACCTGGTGGCTGGGATCAAGATCAAGCACCTGTCCAAGGTGCCACCTCCTGTGGGGACAGGGAGGGCTGGGGCTGCCAGGACCATGGGGAAGACTTACCAACATGGCGGTGAGACCTCATGGCCCGCCATGTACTCCCTCTGAGCCTTGCTACTTCCTGCCCTGAAAGAGGTTAGGAACCTTCCACTGCCCTCTAACCAGTTCCTCAGGGCACAGACCCCATCTCCAGCTTCTCAGGAAATGCCAGACTCAGCCATCCAGCAGTGCCTCGGCCTCATGGGCCTCGCAGGGTTGCAGAGAGACTGAGGGTGTCTGGGACGTGTTGGGGCTGGGGGAGGCCAGAGGGGAGCAGCCAGGAGCAGCATCTGCCCGAAATGTCCCTCCCCTCTGCACGCTGATGGTGATGCTAGGCTTGTTTCCTTCTGAGACGCTCGGGCAGGGGAGCAGGAAAGGCCTTGGCCATGGGCCTCGGGGCTGTGGGTAGCCCAGGGCAGCTTCTGCCTTTCCTGCAGGTGTTCAGGGTGGGGAACAAGGACAGGGCGGCCGTCAGAGACCTGAACCTGAACCTTTACGAGGGACAGATCACTGTCCTGCTGGGCCACAATGGCGCCGGGAAGACCACCACCCTTTCCATGCTCACAGGTGAGGACTGGACGGCCTCACGTCCCCTGCCACCGGCAGGCCCCCCTTTAACATCATCTCAGCGCAAGCCCCGCCTCATTCCCTCAACGGGGCTTTCGGGCCTTCCCCAACCACAGCGGCAAGAGATGCGCCTCAGCCCCGCAGGCCCAGCGGGACATGCAGGGACTGCCCTCCTTACTGCCTCTGTCCAGGACATGCCAGGGGACCCCCAGGGAACCCTGCCCTCCTTACTGCCTCTGTCCAGGACATGCCAGGGGACCCCCAGGGAACCCTGCCCTCCTCACCGCCTCTGTCCGGGACATGCCAGGGGACCCCCAGGGAACCCTGCCCTCCTCACCGCCTCTGTCCGGGACATGCCAGGGGACCCCCAGGGGCCCCTGCCCTCCTCACCGCCTCTGTCGGTGGATGCCCGAGCTTGACGGGGTCAGTAAAAACAGGCTACACAGGAGCAGCTCAACACTGTGCTAATTCTGTCACCAAACCCCCCTCTGAGAGCTCTCCCCTGTGCACCACACCCCCTGCTGGCATTTCACTCTGTCTTCCCCAAGCACCAAGGTGTCTGGCAGTGGCACAGGCTGGGACCTGGGGCAGGGACTGATTGTGGTGACTCGTCTGTGTGTGTATGACATGGGTTTCTCCTCGCTAACCAGCTGTGCGTCCTGGTGGCAGGGCTGTTTCCATGCCTCTTCTTTCTCCCAGTGGCCCAGCTGAAGCCCACCCCGGTGGGAGCGGGGTTCCCAGCCCTCTCAAGGGCAGGGTCCTCAGAGGAAATTAGGGGAGACAGACGGGGTAGGGGCCATTACCCCAGGTGCTGACGAGCAGGATCTTCATGCTGAATGTGGGGTCTCCTGCTGGGCCCCAGGTCTCTTTCCCCCCACCAGTGGACGGGCATACATCAGCGGGTATGAAATTTCCCAGGACATGGTTCAGATCCGGAAGAGCCTGGGCCTGTGCCCGCAGCACGACATCCTGTTTGACAACTTGACAGTCGCAGAGCACCTTTATTTCTATGCCCAGGTGAGCTGGGGGCCAGGGGTGTCCTGGGGTGTTTCCACTGATGTGCTCGAGTTTCCAGGGCAGTCTTCTAAGGAGCTAAACTGGAGGAGGGGAGCCAGGAGGACAGGAGCCAGGGTTCTGAGTGCAGCCACGTCAAAGAGAGGTTCCTCTCACCAGAAACTCGCTGGCCAGGGTCAACCTTCTGCCAGGAGCCTGCATTCCCTGCGTCCCCTGTCGTTGCAGCTGAAGGGCCTGTCGCGCCAGAAGTGCCCTGAAGAAGTCAAGCAGATGCTGCACATCATCGGCCTGGAGGACAAGTGGAACTCACGGAGCCGCTTCCTCAGCGGGGGCATGAGGCGCAAGCTCTCCATCGGCATCGCCCTCATCGCAGGCTCCAAGGTGCGGCGGTGGGACCGGAGGCAGTGGGCTCCCCTCCTGCTCGACCTGGGCTGGCCCTTCCACCATGGCCCAGGCACCTTGGTCCTTGACTCCCCAGAGAAGGCCATCACCATCTTTGGAGGACTCGAGCTGACTGTGCGAACCCCTTGATGGGGCCTACCACAAGGCCAGCCTGGGGTGTGGCTCTACCAGCATCATGAGGCTGTGTCTCTGCCTCCAGGTGCTGATTCTGGACGAGCCCACCTCGGGCATGGACGCCATCTCCAGGAGGGCCATCTGGGACCTTCTGCAGCGGCAGAAAAGTGACCGCACCATCGTGCTGACCACCCACTTCATGGACGAGGCTGACCTGCTGGGAGACCGCATCGCCATCATGGCCAAGGGGGAGCTGCAGTGCTGCGGGTCCTCACTGTTCCTCAAGCAGAAATATGGTGAGTGGTGGGGCCAGCCCGCAACGGGGTTGGTGTCCTGGCTGCTGTGCTGAGAGAATGGCTGCTACCCGCATGAAGGGCCCTGAGATCAGGCAGGGGTGGCCTTTTCTGGACCTCCTGTCTGTTGCCTCTGGGTGGAGAGCCCAGCCGGGCAGGGGGGCTTGTGAGAGGGAAGAGGCAGGAAATGGAGCTGAAAGTCTCAATTTGGTTAGGATGTAGTTCAGCCATGACCAGAAGAACAGAGGCCAAGCCCAGTGCCACAGAGCAGCACTGCCCTTGGAGAGGCCGACACACGCACCAACGTGGCAGCTCCCTCGTAAGAGCAGCTCACAGCATGGCCAGGGCCAGCGGCTGACGGGATCTGGGCCCAGGCCTCTGACTGTGCAACTGCAGCTTCCCTTTCAAGGTCACCTCCTGGTCCAGCACGGTCCGGGTGTGCCAGCGTCCCCCACATTCCGATAGGGGGTGGAGCAAAGACATAGGAGCCCTCTTCCCCTTAGGACACCCCCCAACCCCAAGTGCACATCCCACTTCTGCCCCCTAGTGACTGAGTGGCAACCCAATGTGGTCAGCAGCAGGCTGGAGGAGATGGCCTGGCAGCCACGTGCTCAGCCAAGATACCAGGGTTTTGTTACCAAGAGGGAGGAGAACAGACCTTCGGAGATATGGAACCATCCACCACAGCCTCTGAGAGTTCCACTGGCCACTTCCTGCCCCACTGCCCAGTTGGCAGAGCCACTGCTCTTCCTGGGCCTGGCATCCTTGTCTCTAAAGAGGACATGGGGCCAGGCATGGTGGCTCACTGCCTGTAATCCCAGCACTTTGGGAGGCTAAGGCAGGCAGATCACTTGAGGTCAGGAGTTCAAGACCAGCCTGGCCAACAAGAGACAGCTACATGGCCCTGTGAAGCAAAAGGAAGCCAGGAAGGTAACAAGTAAGGGTCCAGAGAACTTCGGTTTTGTTTCTGGGAATACTGTGCACATTTAAAATGTAACATATGATTCCAGAACCATGATGATAAGTTTTACACAACACTCAACACCTGTCACAACTGTCTCTACTAAAAATACAAAAAAACCAGCCAGGTATGGCGGTGCATGCCTGTAATCCCAGCTACATGGGGAGGCTAAGGCAGGAGAATCACTTGAATCAAGGAGGTGGAAGTTACAGTGAGCCAAGATTGTGCGGCTGCACTCCACCCTGGGTGACAGAGTGAGACTCTTGTCTCAAAAAAAAAAAAAAAAAGGACATGGAATTCCATCTCCATCTTCTGCACGGTGATGTTGGGGAAGAGGTGAGATGCATCTATGATAGTGCCATGCAGTGTGGTCCTGCAGCCAGTAGCTCTCGCTCCTGCTGCTGCTGACGGTCCCTTCCTAGAACCACACCATAACCGTCAGTGTTAACCCCACAAGAGAGAAGCCCTCACATGTGGTCCGTCGCTGCTGCTGATATCCGTCCCTGGTGCTTGTATAGTTAGGGTGAGACCCCACCTTCCAGCAGGTGGCCCTGACAGTGCTCAGCACCCGAGATCCCCAGCAGCTCTTCCCAGCAGGAGCAGGAGGCAAGATCCTCAGCACGGGGACAGCACGGGGAGCTCCAAGATACATTCATTCTGCTTCAGCTGCCCACCTCCGGTTCTCTGGTCTCCTTCCCACCAGCTTGCCTGGTGTGAGCCCTAGAGACCCCGGGTGGGCATGAAGAGACCTGGGGGATCAGCCAAAGATCTCACACGTGGCCCTGTGTTCCAGGTGCCGGCTATCACATGACGCTGGTGAAGGAGCCACACTGCAACCCCGAAGGCATCTCCCAGTTGGTCCACCACCACGTCCCCAACGCCACGCTGGAGAGCAGTGCTGGGGCTGAGCTGTCTTTCATCCTTCCCAGAGAGAGCACACACAGGTACGCCTCCCAGGGAGGGCACGCACAGGTATATATCCAAGATGGAATCCCCGTGGGCCATGAGGGCTTGGTGCTCAGAGGCACCTGCTTTGCCCCTCTCTGGCCTGGCCAGTCGGCACTCTTAGACCCTCAGCCTGGGCATCATCAGCCCAGACGAATCTGCTTGGCTGGGTCCTAGGTGCCAAGCCTCCTAGCAAGGAGAAACATAATTAGGACCTGAAAAGGAGAAGCACCTATCTGACTCACCAAACGGGTGCTCAGTGCTTATGCAGGGCTCACACTCCCCCTTCTGTCACCAGGTTCAACACAGGCTGCAGCTGCACTCAGAACTACTCGTGAAACTGAGAGTCTGTATTTGTACACAGGTGGTGAATCTGGTCTCAGTGTCAGAGCTGGAGATGTTAGCACCTGCTCATCACTGTCTCATACACATGGCAGAACCAGCAAGGGGAGGGAAGCCAGTTTTCTATGACAGTATCAGTCTGGATATTATCTGGATAATATCAGTTGGTTGCACTTTTCTCCAGTTTGTTGTTTGTTTGATTTTGTCAGATTTTTTTTCCATTTTCCATTTATTTATTCTATTTTATTGTTATTTATTTATTATTTGTTTTGAGATGGAGCCTCACTCTGCTGCCCAGTCCGGAGTGCAGTGGCACGATCTCGGCTCACTGCAACCTCCGCCTGCCAGGTTCAAGCGATTCTCCTGCCTCAGCCTCCCAAGTAGCTTGGGACTACAGGTGTGTGCCACCACGCCCGGCTAATTTTTGTATTTTTAGTAGAGATGGGGTTTCACCATGTTGGCCAGGCTGGTCTCAAACTCCTAAACTCAGGTGATCCACCCACCTCGGCCTCCCAAAGTGCTGAGATCTCAGGCAAGAGTCACCATGCCTGGCCACATTCATTTATTTTAAAGACAAGGTCTTGCTCTGTCACCCAGGCTGGAGTGCAGCGGTGCAATCATAACTCACTGCAGCCTTGAATTCCTGGGCTCAAGTGATCCTCCCACCTCAGCCTCCCAAGTAGCTGGGACTACAGGTGTGTATCAACACGTCCGGCTACTTTTTTTATTTCTTTGTAGAGATGGGGTCTTGTTATGTTGCCCAAGCTGGTCTTGAACTCCTAGGTTCAAGTGATCCTTCCGCCTCAGCCTCCCAAAGTTCTGGGATTACAGGTGTGAGCCACTGCACCTGGCCTAACTTTTGTACTTAATGTAGCAACATCCTTTCTCTTGTGATTTCTTCTATTAATTTTATTCTTAGAAAGTGTTTCCCAGCTGTGTGCAGTGGCTCATGCCTGTAATCCCAACACTTTGGGAGGCCAAGGCGGATGGATCACGAGGTCAGGAGTTGGAGACTAGCCTGACCAACATGGTGAACCCGTCTCTACTAAAAATACAAAAATTAGCCGGGCATGGTGGTGGAAGCCTGTAATCCCAGCTACTCAGGAGGCTGAGGCAGGAGAATGGCGTGAACCCAGGAGCAGAGGTTGCGCTGAGCCAAGATCACGCCCCTGCACCCCTGCACTCCAGCCTGGGAAACAGAGCGAGACTCTGTCTCAAAAAAAAAGAAAGAAAACCAGGGAATCAAACCATATGAACCTCACTTTTAGCCAGGCATGGTTGCTCATGCCTGTAATTCCAACACTTTCAGAAGCCAAGGCGGAAGGAGAAGGAGACCAGCTTGGGCGACATAGTGAGACCCCATCTCTACAAAAAAATTAAAAATTAGCCACATGGCCAGGCACGGTGGCTCACACCTGTAATCCCAGCACTTTGGGAGGTTGAGGCAGGTGGATCACAAGGTCAGGAGATCAAGACCTTCTTGGCTAACACAGTGAAACCCCGTCTCTACTAAAAATACAAAAAATTAGCCGGGCATGGTGGCAGGCACCTGTAGTCCCAGCTCCTCGGGAGGCTGAGGCAGGAGATGGGTGTGAACCCGGGAGGCGGAGCTTGCAGTGAGCCCAGATCGCGCCACTGCACTCCAGCCCGGGCGACAGAGCGAAACTCCGTCTCAAGAAAAAAAAGAAAAAAAAAAGGCATTTCAAGGAGTTAACCTCCTGTGGCCCCTCCTCCATTCTACAGGGAGGTGGGGTGGGGGGTGATTCATTTTAGTTTAGTTTAGTTTAGTGTTTGGAGTTGGAGTCTTGGTCTGTTGCCCAGGCTAGAGTCCAGTGGTGCAATCTCAGCTTACCACAACCTCTACCTCCCGGGTTCAAGCAATTCTCCTGCCTCATCCTCCCAAGTAGCTGGGATTACAGGCACAAGCCGCCATGACTGGGTAGTGTTTTTTTGTTTGTTTTGTTTTGTTTTGTTTTTTGTATTTTAGTAGAGACGGTTTCACCAATGTTGCTCAGGCTGGTCTCGAACTCCTGAGCTCAGGCAATTCACCCACCTTGGCCTCCCAAAGTGCTAGGATTACAGGTGTGAGCTGCTGCACCTAGCCTCTTTATTTTATTTATTTATTTATTTATTTATTTATTTATTTATTTATTTATTTTGAGACGGAGTTTCACTCTGCCGCCCAGGCTGGAGTGCAGTGGCACAATCTCAGCTCACTGCAGCCTCCACCACCTGGGTTCAAGTGATTCTCCTGCCTCTGCCTTCTGAGTAGCTGGGACTACAGGCACCTGCCACCACATATGACTAATTTTTTATGTTTTTAATAGAGACAGGTTTCACCATGTTGACTAGGCTGGTATCGAATTCATGGTCACCTCAGGTGATCTGCCCGCCTTGGCGTACCAAAGTGCTGGGGTTACAGGCGTGAGCCACTGTGCCCGGCCGAGGGGGTGATGCTTTAGGAACAAATTATCTAGAAAGTCACTGAGAAGTGACTCATCATGCTGGGTCTGTTTTTCAGGTTTGAAGGTCTCTTTGCTAAACTGGAGAAGAAGCAGAAAGAGCTGGGCATTGCCAGCTTTGGGGCATCCATCACCACCATGGAGGAAGTCTTCCTTCGGTCAGTAATGTGTGTTTCCGTCCACCTAGGACTGGGCTCAGTGCTGCAGAGGATTTTCTTTTTTTTCTTTTCTTTCTTTTTTTTTTTTTTTTGAGATAGAGTCACACTCTGTTGCCCAGGCTGGAGTGCAATGGTGCGATCTCGGCTCAGTGCAACCTCTGCCTCCTGGGTTCAAGAGATTCTCCTGCCTCAGTCTCCTGAGTAGCTGGGATCACAGGCATGCACCACTACACCCCGCAAATTTTGTATTTTTAGTAGAGATGGGTTTTCTCCGTGTTGGTCAGGCTGGTCTCAAACTCCTGACCTCAAGTAGTCCGCCCGCCTCAGCCTCCCAAAGTGCTGAGATTACAGGCATGAGTCACTGCGCCCGGCCAACGACTTTTAAAAAGTGCAGTGATAAATAGTCACCTTGGTTATGATCCCGAATGCCCACGTGAGGCTGGAGGAACAGCCCAGGATGGGGCAGGGCAGTGGCTGCCGTCAGAGCCCCAAGTGCAGACTGTGACTGTCAGCAGCACTAGTGTTCATGGGAAACAGCAGCACACATGAGGGGTCTGCATGGCCCTGGGGTCCCTTCCAGATCCACCATCTAGCACACGGTGTCAGAGGCGTGCCCAGCTTTTCTTGGGCTTAGATCATCCTTGGGGGATACCTGTGTCCTTAATGAAGATGGGAACTATCTCATCCAGACTCTCAGAACTGCATGGGGGCTGGGCGCGGTGGCTCACACCTGTCATCCCAGCACTTTGGGAGGCCAAGGCAGGTGATCGCTTGAGCCCAGGAGTTTGAGACCAGCCTGGTCAACATGGTGAAACCCCATCTCTTTTTTTTTTTTTTTTTTTTTGAGACAGTGTCTCGCTCTGTCGCCCAGGCTGGAGTGCAGTGGTGTAATCTCAGCTCACTGCAGCCTCCACCTCCCAGATTCAAGCGATTCTCCTGCCTCAGCCTCAGTAGCTGGGACTACAGGCACATATCATTACGCCTGGCTAGTTTTTTTGTATTTTTAGCAGAGATGCCACACTGGTCTGGATCTCCCTACCTCAGGTGACCCTCCTGAGGATCTGTGCTGGGATTATAGGCGTGAGCCACCACGCCCGGCCACCATCTCTACTAAAACTACAAAAATTAGCCAGGCGTGGTGGCACACACCTGTAATCTCAGCTACTTGGGAGGCTGAGGCAGGAGAATCAATTGAACCTGAGAAGTGGAGGTTGCAGTCAACTGAGATTGTACCACTGCACTCCAGCCAGGGGGACAGAGCAAAACCCTGTGTCAAAATAAAAAGAAAAAAACGTGAGATAGGTTTTCCTCCTTGGGTAGCCCACAACCTAGAGGAGGCGACAGAATAGGTAATCATACATGCAGGACATGGTGGTGCATGCTCTGGGGACATCTGTCCAGGGGACGACATGTCCAGCAACAGACCCAGGGAAACCAGGCCAGGCGAGGCGGCAGAGGGAAGGACGGACTGCCCACTGACCTGTGTCCCGCACAGGAGCGAGCACTGACTGACTTTCCGCGAATCCTGGTTGAAGGAAGGAAGCGTGAACATAGGAAAAAGAAACCACGGGCTGGCCTGGAGTCAGCCAGCTCCGACTCCAGTCAGTCAGCCCTCTCCCCAGTGAGGGAGAAGGGCTCTGGCAAGGGCCAGAGGAGCGAGTACCTAGGCCTCACAGAGGCCTGCACACAGGAGTAGGAAGCGGGCGGGCAGGGCTCACATAGCTCCAAGGGTGGCCTGATGAGGTTGCTTAGCCAGCCGGGGAATGCCTCCTGCCTGCTGCAGCCTCAGTTGTGTTTCCTAATTGGTGGGGAGTTCTAGGAAGGGGTGTGTGTGTGTGTGTGTGTGTGTGTGTGTGACGTAATTCACGTAATATTTAAAAATCACCTCCTCTGCCAGGCGTGGTGGTTCATGCCTGTAATCCCAGCATTTTGAGAGGCCAAGGTGGGTGGATCACTTGAGGTCAGGAGTTCGAGACCAGCCAGGCCAACATGGTGAAACCCTCTCTCTACTAAAAATACGAAAATTAGCTGTGCATGGTGGCCAGAGACACTGATGAGTGAGGGAACGCATAGGCAGGTGCATGAGCAAGCCGAGGACTGCGGCGACACTGCACCCCTCAGTGCCTCTCAACACAGCCCCTCCCTCCACCTGCCCAGGGAGCTGGGTCCTGACGGGTCCGCGTGTGTGTCGGCACAGGGTCGGGAAGCTGGTAGACAGCAGCATGGACATCCAGGCCATCCAGCTGCCTGCCCTGCAGTACCAGCACGAGAGGCGTGCCAGCGACTGGGCTGTGGACAGCAACCTCTGTGGGGTCATGGACCCCTCCGATGGCATCGGAGCCCTCATCGAAGAGGAGCATACTGCTGTCAAGCTCAACACTGGGGTGAGTGCCCAGGCGCGTGGGCAGGCGGCGGGGGAAGGGCGAGCAGCCCCCAAACACCTCATATGAGCCGATGCAGAGGAGAGTCTGTGAGGGCGGAAACAGGGTCTGGGAGAGTCAGCACACCGGGCAGAGGGCACGCAGAGGGCGGGCAGCGGCTCACACTGCATGGGTCAGCATTTCTCATGCTCTACCTCAGGCCCAGCGCCCTGCTCAACAGGAACTTGCCGGGTGCCCAGCTCTGTGTTGAGGAGGCTTTCCAGCAGCCAACGACGGGGAGGGGGGTTGCTGCACCTGGTTCACAGATGGGAAACCGAGGCCTGGGCCAAAGTCAAATGTGACAGAGTGACAGAGCTCAGTCTGGTCCCTGGTCAGCCTGATCTCAAAGCCCTGACACTCTCTTTCTTGGAGGACCAGGAAGGGAAGAAGCTGGAGAACAAGGCAGTCAGGCTGGTGGGGAGGCTCAGCCATCTGTTTCCTGTGACCTGCATGGTGGTGTCTCCTTGAGGCAGGGGGAGGGCAGGGGATGGCAGCTGGTCCTCTACTGTCCTGAGACAATGAAACTGTATCTGGGCCGGGTGTGGTGGCTCACACCTGTAATCACAGCACATTGGGAGGCCAAGGCAGGCAGATCACTTGAGGTCAGTAGTTCAAGACCAGCCTAGGCCAACATGACAAAACCCCATCTCTACTAAAACTACAAAAATTAGTTGGGCATAGTGGTGGGCGCCTGTAATCCCAGCTACTTGGGAGGCTGAGGCAGGAGAATCGCTTGAACCCAGGAGGCAGAGGTTGCAGTGAGCTGAGATCATACCACTGCACTCCACCACAGGTGACAGAGTGACCCTATCTCAAGAAAATAAAATAAATAGTGTCCACCTTGCCTCCATGGCCACTGTGAGGCTCCCAGTACCAACGTGCGCGACCCCATGGAGACTTGCAGAGTCTGCACAGGCAAGCCTGCCACATGGCGCGCTGAGCTCCCCCCACAGCCATTTCAATGCTCCGGGAGTCTCCAGTGCAACCTCAGCTCCAGGCCCCCAGGCTGGCATCACACAGGACAGCACCTGCCGCAGGTGGGTGGGGGTCAGGCACTGGCCCCCAAGCAGTGCCGTTGTCACCTGCGTCCCCCTCTGCCACAGCTCACCCTGCACTGCCAGCAGTTCTGGGCCATGTTCCTGAAGAAGGCCGCATACAGCTGGCGCGAGTGGAAAATGGTGGCGGCACAGATCCTAGTACCTCTGACCTGCGTCACCCTGGCCCTCCTGGCCATCAACTACTCCTCGGAGCTCTTCGATGACCCCATGCTGAGGCTGACCTTGGGCGAGTACGGCAGAACCATCGTGCCCTTCTCGGTTCCTGGGACCTCCCAGCTGGGTCAGCAGCTGTCAGAGCATCTGAAAGACGCACTGCAGGCTGAGGGACAGGAGCCCCGCGAGGTGCTCGGTAAGGGGCATCCCGGGGGCGAGATGGGATCGGGGGCCAGTCGTGCGGCCAGAGTTCACCTTCCAGACTGCAGCAGGGTCGACATCTGGGGAGGATGGTTCTTGGCTGTTCTGAATATGCTGAGGGAAGTTCAGCAGCATCCCTGACCTTGCCCCACCCCATCGTGACCATCAAACATGCCTGGAAACATTGCCGATGTCCCCTGCGTGGCAGATCATGGCACTGAGTCACTGGGGGTGCCAGAGACACTGGCATACTGGGGCCAGGCTTTGTCAGGCGTCTCTTTACTGAAGGTGTCTTTTAGCATCATTCACGGGCAAAATACAGAAACATAGTGACTTCAAGTTACCTTTGCTGTGTGACGATGCTGGCGACAGTGTGCCTTCATGTGACAGGGTGTTTTCTTCCATCATCTTAAAACTCACAAGTCTTGACCAGGCGCGGTGGCTCACACCTGTCATCCCAGCACTTTGGGAGGCCGAGGCAGGTAGATCACTTGAGGTCAGGAGTTCGAGACCAGCCTGGTCAACATGGCAAAACTCTGCTCTACTAAACATAAAAAATTAGTGGCCGGGCACGGTGGCTTAAGCCTGTAATCCCAGCACTTTGGGAGGCCAAGACAGGCGGATCACGAGGTCAGGAGATCGAGACCATCCTGGCTAACACGGTGAAACTCCGTCTCTACTAAAAAATACAAAAAACTAGCCGGGCGAGGTGGCGGGTGCCTGTAGTCCTAGCTATTCAGGAGTCTGAGGCAGGAGAATGGCGTGAACCCAGGAGGCGGAGCTTGCAGTGAGCTGAGATCCGGCCACTGCACTCCAGCCTGGGCGACAGAGCAAGACTGTCTCGAAAGAAAAAAAAAAAAAGAGTCTTGGTAGTCACAGTTGGATACTGCCCCAGGCTCAGAACAGGGACCATGCTCTGGTTAATGGAACCTACTGGAAGGTTTTCTTATTTTGTAGCTGCCTTCCTGGTTCCTGACCAGCATTCACAGTTCCACATACTGAATGATGACAAAACCCTGGCAGAAATTAGGCTCTCCTTAGGAGGAGAGTGACAGGGCGGGCAGCTCAGAGGATGCTGGCACCACTGCATTGGGTCCCTGATTAGCCATGTTCAGATGGCAGCGGGTACCCAGGTGTCACCTCCTCCTGTGTCCTCTGACTCTGCCATTGCTCCCCAGGTGACCTGGAGGAGTTCTTGATCTTCAGGGCCTCTGTGGAGGGGGGCGGCTTTAATGAGCGGTGCCTTGTGGCAGCGTCCTTCAGAGACGTGGGAGAACGCACGGTCGTTACCGCCTTGTTCAACAACCAGGCGTACCACTCCCCAGCCACTGCCCTGGCCGTCGTGGACAACCTTCTGTTCAAGCTGCTGTGTGGGCCTCATGCCTCCATTGTGGTCTCCAACTTCCCCCAGCCCCGGAGCGCCCTGCAGGCTGCCAAGGACCAGTTCAATGAGTATGTGCGCTGCCCGTCCCCATCCATCCTGGCCAGGGCCCCCAGGACTGACTGCCCTGGGCACTGCCACAGGCCCATAGATAGAGCATTGTGTCTACTCTCCCAAAGCCCCTGGGTCTGGTAGGAAACCCCTGCCACATCTTCCTCCACCGTCCACAGCCCCCACTCCCTGTGACAGCAGATCAGCTGTGGGCCGTCCCATGCGCTGCAGTCCTGACGGGGACCTATGGAGGCTCGGCAGGCAGCCCTGCCTTCTCCAAAATCTACCTGGCTCCTGCCAGCCACTGTCCTCACTCCTCACTGCTCTCTCCAACAGCGTGACCCACTGGGCACATGAGCTGAGGTGATGGAGGGTGAGCAGAGCAGGACTTGGCAAGAACTGCTGTCCCTGCCCCTCAGATGGCCACACGTCAGGAGCCTGCCATGCCATTGTGTGGGCAGGGCTACCCCCGTCCCAGGCACAGAGCCCCAGAGCTCTGGGGGCCACCCAGAGGAGGCCAAAAATTCTGTTAATTTCAGGATAGCCACTCCTCCTCAGGGCAGTGTCGTCTCCACCCACATTCCAGGCTAGGCCTAGGCCTGGCGATGGCTGCATCCCAGCTTCTAGCTCCATCCCTGCCCTGAGAGCAGAAAAGCAGCAGCCCTCGATCTGCTCTCCTTGCTGTCAACTCAGGATCCTAGAATAATACGCAGAGGCCCGGAGAGGCTTTCCCTTTGCCACACTCCAGGGGGATGCAGCGGGGTTCAGGACCTCCATACCTGGGCAGGGTCGCAGGCAGCCATGGGGCTGAGAGCTGGGCGGGGGGCGGGTGATGAGGAGAGTGACACTGCCATCGTCACATGATCAGCATAAGAGGTCCAGAGGAGCCGTTCTCCGGTGGGGGCAGATGTTCCTGGTATGGAACCGTGGTGCTCGTGCTCTCCCATAAGCCCCTTTATTGGTTGGGCTGCTGCCCTGCATGCCTTGGGCAGTCATAACTGAAAACCCGACCTTTCCTGCCACCCAGGCATGCTGTGCTCCATCCCTGACCTTCCCTGTCCCCCGCAGGGGCCGGAAGGGATTCGACATTGCCCTCAACCTGCTCTTCGCCATGGCATTCTTGGCCAGCACGTTCTCCATCCTGGCGGTCAGCGAGAGGGCCGTGCAGGCCAAGCATGTGCAGTTTGTGAGCGGAGTCCACGTGGCCACTTTCTGGCTCTCTGCTCTGCTGTGGGACCTTATCTCCTTCCTCATCCCCAGTCTGCTGCTGCTGGTGAGCGCCGGAGGGTGCTGGGTCCGTTCCCCTGTAGACCGCAGGGGGTTTGCCTGGGACCCCCTTGCAGAACCAGAACCAGCTGGGCAGCCTAGGGCGGCAGCTCAGCCCAACTCAGGGAGCACGGCTGGAATCCCCTGGCGGCTGCCACCTCGCCTCCTCCCTGCACCCTCAGCCTTTGCCCTCCATACATGGGCAGCGCCCAGAGCAGCCACCCTGGTTACAGCTCCCAATGCAAGGGGACAAGGGGAAACTGGGACAGAGAGGGCCTGGGGCTGAAAGCCACCACGGGGGCCAGACATGGCCTGTGGGGCTGATGGGCATGGGCCAGCTGACCAGGAGGGGTCTGAGGACCTCCAAATGCTCCTCTCACCCTTTCCCCACCCGTGAGCTGCTCTCAACTTGGCATGCATGGCAGTGCCTCCCTGTGCCACCGCAGGTGGTGTTCAAGGCCTTCGACGTGCGTGCCTTCACGCGGGACGGCCACGTGGCCGACACCCTGCTGCTGCTCCTTCTCTACGGCTGGGCCATCATCCCCCTCATGTACCTGATGAACTTCTTCTTCTCGGGGGCGGCCACCGCCTACACAAGGCTGACCATCTTCAACATCCTGTCGGGCATTGCCACCTTCCTGATGGTCACCATCATGCGCATCCCAGGTGGGCGCCTGGAGACCACCCCCAGCCCCCATGGCCATCCATGGAGCCGCTGTGCCCAGACAGGGAGGCACCCGCCACAGCCGAGGCAGGACTCAGGCAGTGGGCCTAGCTCATGCTCACCAGCCCCTCTGCCCCAGCTGGCCCTGCCCGGCTAGCCACGACTGGTGGGCAGGCGTCTGCGGTATCCTTGCCCTGTGCAGAGCCGGCAGGGGTGTCCCTGGGAGGTGCCCCTTCACTCCGCACAGCACGGACAAGGCCCTGTGCCCACCCTGACCAGGCCTGTCCTAGAGGTGGGTGTGGTGTGCCCTCCAGCACAGACTGATCTTACCTCCCCAATGCAGCTGTAAAACTGGAAGAACTTTCCAAAACCCTGGATCACGTGTTCCTGGTGCTGCCCAACCACTGTCTGGGGATGGCAGTCAGCAGCTTCTATGAGAACTATGAGACGCAGAGGTATTGCACCTCCTCTGAGGTCGCCGCCCACTACTGCAAGAAATATAGTGAGTGTCCCAGCCCCGACCCTGGGCAGCACCCCCGCGTCCTCAGGACGTGGCCACTGAAGAGGGGCCTCCCAGGGCAGGGGCTCCTCTGCGTCTGAGTGGCCTGGGGCTGGTGCGTTCCTCTGCACTGCCTCGCCCCGCCTCCCACAGCAGCCCCCTCGTGCCTGCTTGCTCCCAGGCCCTGTATCTGAGCTCCCATTCTCCCACCTGACTCAGTGTCTGGGCATCTGTAACAAGGAACCACAGACCAGCACTTAGCACCAGCAGTGAATCCCCCACGGCTCGGGGGAGGACCCTTCCTGCCTCTCCCAGCCTCTGGTGGCTGCACGCATCCTGGGCTCCTGGCCGCACCCCCTCACCACCACCGCCTCCATCCTCGCATGGCGGCTCCTGTCTCCTGTCTCAAATCTCCTTCTGCCTTTCTCTTAAAAGGACACTTGCTGTTGGGTTTAAGGCCCACGCTGATCCAGTGTCTCACCTTAAGATCCTTACTAATCACATATTCAAAGACCCTGTTTCTAAGCAAGATCGCAACCCCAGGTCCAGGGGGACAGAACTTGGACCTGTCCTGTGGGGCCCCCTCAGCCTCCCACACACCCCTCTGTGCTTGTAACGGTCTCCGTCCTGGCCAGGAGGCAGCCCGGGGTTCCCACAGAGCCTGTGCTTCCCGGGCAAGCTGTCACTGCCCTGGGCCTGCCATGTCGCTCATAGGAGTGCATTGGATTGTTACGTGCCTGGCCTCTCTCTGAGCTGTGGAGAGGCAGCCATGACCTACTGGCCTTCACATCTCCCCATGGAGGAGACACTGTTACAGGCACCTTGAGGAGCCTGGGGAGGGGAGTGGGGGCTGGGAACCTGGGAGGGGAGGAGGGCGCCCCAGGCCTCAGGGCACAGTGACTCTCTCGCCCCACAGACATCCAGTACCAGGAGAACTTCTATGCGTGGAGCACCCCGGGGGTCGGCAGGTTCGTGGCCTCCATGGCTGCCTCAGGGTGCACCTACCTCATCCTGCTCTTCCTCATCGAAAACAACCTGCTGCAGAGACTCAGGGGCATCCTTTGCGCCTTCCGGAGGAGGCGGACACTGGTGAGCGGCTCCGGGAGCCCAGGACACTGGTGGGATGCTCCCCACGCCTCTGCTTGGGCCCAGCACAACCCGGGGCGGCTTCCATCTCCTTCTCCACCAAGCAGCTCCTGCACCAGATGGCCTCCCACTATATGGCCTCAGCACCAGCCAGCAGTTACAGCCAGGGTAGGGCACAGCCCTTGCCACTCACGAGGGCTGTCGAGTTCTGAGCCCCTGCCAAAGAGTCAGCCTGGGGACTCAGGGCCATCCTGCTGAGCAGAGGTGGTGCCCAGGGACACCCAGTGCCAGAGGAGGGGTCATGGGGCTGAGGGTGCTCCACGTGTTTATTGAAAACGTTCATTATTTCAGGTCTCCATCCCCTCCCTCAAACAAACAAAAGCAAATGTGTTGACATTGCATTGCACATACAGCTTAGCCGAGGGGGAATTCACTTCTTTAAAATAGTCAGACTTCTCTAAAAAGGAAACTGTCTCCATGTGTTAAAATCTTTGGCGAGGCATGTGACTCACACCTGTAATCCCAGCACTTTAGAAAGCAGAGGTAGGTAGATCACCTGAAACCAAGAGTTCAAGACCTGTGTGGGCAACATAGTGAGACCCTATCTCTTCTAAAAAGTTTTAAAAATTAGCCGGGCATGATGGTACACACCTGTAATCCCAGCTACTAGGGAGGCTGAGAGAAGAGGCTTAAGCCTGGGAGGTCTGGGCTGCAGTGAGCTATGATTGTACCACTGAATTCCAGCCTGGGTGACAAAGCAAGACTCCCATCTCTAAATCTGAAAACAAAAATCTTACTTTAAGGCTAGGCATGGTGGCTCATGCCTGTAATCCCAGCACTTTGGGAGGCTGAGGTGGACGGATCACCAAAGGTCAGGAGTTCTAGACCAGCCTGGCCAACACGATGAAACTCCATCTCTACTAAAAATACAAAAATTAGCTGGACGTGGTGGTGCGCGCCTATAATCCCAGCTACTCGGGAGACTGAAGCAGGAGAATAACTTGAACCCAGGAGGCGGAGTTTGCAGTGAGCTAAGATCACGCCACTGCACTCCAGCCTGGGCAACAGAGTGAGAGAGATTCTGTCTCAAAAAAAAAAAAAAAATTAAAATTGTTTTAAAATCTTATTTTATATTCCCCAGCAGAGATTTATGATTTTTCTCCATGAGTCCCACACAGTTCTTTTTCCTCAGATAGTTTATGTCTCCTGGATGCTAGTTCAGCCCCGTAAGACCGCTGTGTCTTCTGGTAAAAGGTCTGAGTTGCACCTGTGGGGCCTAGGATTGGGACAAAGGCCTTAGTCCCGCCAGACCTCCCACATCCACCCCCGCCCCTCCCTTCTCCACGGGAGCCACCCTACGGCTGGGTTCATGCACGCGGTCTCTGTCCTGGTCAATCAGACAGAATTATACACCCGGATGCCTGTGCTTCCTGAGGACCAAGATGTGGCGGATGAGAGGACCCGCATCCTGGCCCCCAGTCCAGACTCCCTGCTCCACACACCTCTGATTATCAAGGAGCTCTCCAAGGTACCCTTGCAATTTGGGATGGAGTCCTTCCTGCCAGCTGGCTACCTGGCTGTCCCCAGGGTCCAACCCTGCCCCTGGAAGCTTGCGGCGCTGAGGCTCAGGCTGCTCTGCTCTGCGTCCAGGCCTCTGCATTCCATGTTTTCCGTTGGGTGCCTGCAGGTGTACGAGCAGCGGGCGCCCCTCCTGGCCGTGGACAGGATCTCCCTCGCGGTGCAGAAAGGGGAGTGCTTTGGCCTGCTGGGCTTCAATGGAGCCGGGAAGACCACAACTTTCAAAATGCTGACTGGGGAGGAGAGCCCCACTTCTGGGGATGCCTTTGTTGGGGGTCACAGAATCAGCTCTGATGTCGGAAAGGTGGGTGCAGCCAGGAGGTTCCAAAGGGGTGAGGCAGGCATGGCTGGAGGGGGCACCCTGGAGGCAGGGACGGAGGGATGCTGTCTGCAGACAGCTGCTGCATCTGTGGCTTGAAATGGGCCCAGCACGTGCCTCTGGACAGCGAGACAAGGTAATGAACTAAAGCTAAGCTTCGCCAGAACTAGCAGACGATGGGAGGGGAGAGAGATGGGTGCCAACATCCATGAGCCTGGAGAGGTGCACTCAGCACTGACAGCCACCTCTGCGCAGAGGCCATTCTGTGTCCAGGCAGCTCAGGTGTGGGTTTAGAGGCCTTGATGAGTGAAGGGACGGAAGGCCCTGGGCCCACCAACAGTTTTCCCATGTTGAGCTGAACCCTACCAGCTCCCCCGCAGAAGGACCAGAGGCAGCCCTCCTGCACCTCTGCCTGGGTCCTGCATGGGAAGTCGAGCGTGCCGAGCAGAGCAGGGGAAATGGAAGGCAGGGCCTGGGCCTGAGAAGTGGCCACGGAGTCCTCTCCTGAGCTCACGCCAGGGGTGCCTGGACAGCAGAGGCCCTGGGCCAGAGTACGTGCAGGCCCTCTCGGGAGGAAAGCCTTATCCTAGGCTGCAGACTTCCCCATAGAGTGTTCCAGGGCTTACAGTGTCTGCTGGACATGGTCACTTGCACAGAGAACAGCTGCTGCACCATCTGACCAAGCAGTGCTCACCCCAAAGGTGGTGCCCATAAATCTTTCTTCTTAGAGGGAGAAGAAAGAGTCCTAGCACATTAGACGTCCCACGCGTGAACGAGTGGGTGGCCAGCCCTGAGTCTGCCTCTATGTAAAGGCCATTCTTGCACCACCTAATCCCATGGCTGCCTGTCCTGGACCAGGCTCTGAGAGCAGGTCTGGAAGCCTCCCTACACCAGCCATATCCTTCCTGTGTCCCTGTTCCAAGAGCTTCCACTGTGGGCAGCCACCGGGGCCTGTCCACAGCTCCAGCGCCCCCCGTGTACACACACTGGCAGGGACCACAGACAGGTGTAGGGATGGGCACCTCAAGGGTAGTCCCTGTGACCCTCTGGAGGAAGGAGGCTTCCCTCCAACCCACCTCCCTCCCCGGCTATGCTCTGACCCCAGGTGCGGCAGCGGATCGGCTACTGCCCACAGTTTGATGCCTTGCTGGACCACATGACTGGCCGGGAGATGCTGGTCATGTACGCTCGGCTCCGGGGCATCCCTGAGCGCCACATCGGGGCCTGTGTGGAGAACACTCTGCGGGGCCTGCTGCTGGAGCCACACGCCAACAAGCTGGTCAGGACGTACAGGTGCACCTCCCAAGCCCGGCCCCTGCAACCAGAAGAGCCCTGGCCCTTCCCAGACTGGAGTCAGAATCAGGGTCCCTATAGCATAGAGCTGGGAGTGACTGCTTAGGTCAGCAGCCAGAGCTCCCACTTGTGGCTCCAGGATGGAGCTGGGATTTGGGGGTGTGACCCAGGTAGCTCCAGGTAGGAGAGGGACTGCCCTGACAGTGCCTGGCACCTAGGGACAAAGCCAGCAGCGAGAGATGCCAGGGCCACTGTGTTCCTGTGTAGGTGGTCCCACTTAGGTATGGGCACATGTGTTCCTGTGTAGGTGCGTGCACTGGGCCCCTGGGAACAGCCTTCTCTGGGGCCTCTAGCTCTATGCGGTGGGCTCTCCAGGTGCACACACAGCTCCTTCCTCTTCACCAGGGCTGTTCTGCAATTGCTGGGTGTGGGCCTCTGCTGGGACATGGGCCTCCAATGGGACACGGGAGCCAATGCTAACTCTCAGCCTTATTCCCCCACCCGGCACCCTCCTGCCCCTAGTGGTGGTAACAAGCGGAAGCTGAGCACTGGCATCGCCCTAATCGGAGAGCCTGCTGTCATCTTCCTGGACGAGCCGTCCACTGGCATGGACCCTGTGGCCCGGCGCCTCCTTTGGGACACCGTGGCACGAGCCCGAGAGTCTGGCAAGGCCATCGTCATCACCTCCCACAGGTAGGGCCTGGGTCCGTGGGTCACTGGAAGTTTCAGCACCGGGTGGGCCGTGGGGGAGCCAGGTGGCCAGGAGACACATGAGCATCTGGTGCAGTGTCTGCACGTATCAGGAACTGCCTGATTGGGGGACCAACGCTTTCCTGTCTGCACAAGCCTTTGGCACCCCCAGCCCTGTCTGAGGCCCCACCCTCTCCCCAGCATGGAGGAGTGTGAGGCCCTGTGCACCCGGCTGGCCATCATGGTGCAGGGGCAGTTCAAGTGCCTGGGCAGCCCCCAGCACCTCAAGAGCAAGTTTGGCAGCGGCTACTCCCTGCGGGCCAAGGTGCAGAGCGAAGGGCAGCAGGAGGCGCTGGAGGATTTCAAGGCCTTTGTGGACCTGACCTTTCCAGGTGTGTGCCGGCCCCGGCAGCCCCCACTGGGTGGGCCCTGGGCCCCTGCCTAGGCCTCTCCCATCTGCTGTGTGGAGTGTCTGTGCCTCGCCCCTGCCAAGTCCCATCTCCCCAATCCCTGGGACAAGGACTCCAGTGCTGAGCACCCAAGCACTCTCCGATCCTCCAGCCCGGCCCTCACAGCAACACCGTCTCTCCATTGTGTAGGCAGCATCCTGGAAGATGAGCACCAAGGCATGGTCCATTACCACCTGCCAGGCCGCGACCTCAGCTGGGCGAAGGTAAGGCAGTCCCTGGGGCCCCACTGGGCACTCACGGGGCTGGGGGAGGTCCCTCCAGGGGTCTCTCCCTCTGTGGTCATTGCAGACTCTTCCCACAGAGGAGTCAGTTTCCATTTCTCCCCTAACACTCACGCTGATACGTGCTGGTCTGGGGGTTTTATATCCAAAATATCAGTGGTAAAAGGAATTCAGTGTGCAGTAGGAAAAGGGCCAGGGATGGTGACTCACACCATAATCTCAGCACTTTGGGAGGCTGATGCGGGAGGATTGCTTAAGCCTGGGAGTTCTAGACCAGCCTGGGCAACATAGACCCCGTCTCTACAAAAAATTTAAAAATTAGGCCGGGTGCAGTGACTCAAGCCTGTAATCCCAGCACTTTGGGAGGCCGAGACGGGCGGATCACGAGGTCAGGAGATCCAGACCATCCTGGCTAACACGGTGAAACCCGGTCTCTACTAAAAAATACAAAAAACTAGCCGGGCGAGGTCGTGGGCGCCTATAGCCCCAGCTACTCGGGAGGCTGAGGCAGGAGAATGGCGTAAACCCGGGAGGCAGAGCTTACAGTGAGCCGAGATCCGGCCACTGCACTCCAGCCTGGGCGACAGAGCGAGACTCCATCTCAAAAAAAATAAATAAATAAAAATAAAAATAATAAAATAAAAATTAGCCAGGTATCATGGTGCATGCCAGTAGTCCCAGCTACTCAGGAGGCTAAGGTGGGAGGATCGCTTGAGCCTGGGAGTTCGAGACTGCAGTGAGCTATGACTGTGCCACTGCACTCTAGCCTGGGCTACAGAGCAAGACTCTCTCTCTAAAAAAATTAATTATGGGGGGAAAAAAAAGAACTGGCTCAGAAAGGGAACATCGCTGGCTCAAGGTTGTACTCTGAGCTGGGAACAGCGTGAGGAGGAGGCTGGGCCCTGTCCCTGATGGCTCCTTCTTAGCCAGTGTCCTCTCCTTGGGAGCACGGTGCCCTTGCAGGGCTGCCCTCTCTGGGACTCTGGGGTGAGCACGGTGCCCTCGCAGGGCTGCCCTCTCTGGGACTCTGGGGTGGGGCTGGGCAGGGGTAGAATTGTGAAGGCCTCACCAGCCCCTCTTGCCAGGGGACTCCCAGGTTCCGCAGAGGAGCCTGGGCCCTGTTCTCTCCTACCAGTGACTTTTCTGCTCCCCAAAGGTTTTCGGTATTCTGGAGAAAGCCAAGGAAAAGTACAGTGTGGACGACTACTCTGTGAGCCAGATCTCGCTGGAACAGGTCTTCCTGAGCTTCGCCCACCTGCAGCCGCCCACTGCAGAGGAGGGGCGATGAGGGGTGTGGCTGCCTCGCCACCAGGCAGGGATGGGACAGGCAAGCAGGGTCCAGCTTGCATCCTCTCTCTCCAAGTTTATCTCATCCTTTATTTTTAATCACTTTTTTCTATGATGGATATGAAAAATTCAAGGCAGTATGCACAGAACGGACGAGTGCAGCCCGGCCCTCATGCCCAGGATCAGCATGCGCGTCTTCACGTCTGCACTCTGGAGTTCACCCTCCCAGAGCTGGAGCGGGCCAGGCAGTCTGTGGGCAAGCTCCCGGGTCTCTGGGTGGAGAGCTGACCCAGGAAGGGCTGCAGCTGAGCTGGGGGGTTGAATTTCTCCAGACACTCCCTGGAGAGAGGACCCAGTGACTTGTCCATGTTTACACATGACACTAATCTCCCCTGGGGAGGAAGCAGGAAGCCAGGTTGAACTGTAGCGAGGCCCCCAGGCCGCCGGGAATGGACCATGCAGATCACTGTCGGTGGAGGGAAGCTGCTGACTGTGATTAGGTGCTGGGGTTTTAGCGTCCAGCGCAGCCTGGGGGCCTCCTGGAGGCTCTGCTCCTTAGGGCATGGTAGCCTCCGCAGAGCCGGGCATCGTCCCACAGCATCTCCTAGAAGCAGCCGGCACAGGAGGGAAGGTGGCCAGGCTTGAAGGAGTCTCTGTTCCCAGCACTGCACCCTCAGGAAGTTGCCCGCCCCAGGACACGCAGGGACCACCCCAAGGGCTGGGTGGCTGTCTCAAGGACACACTGAATACGTTGTGACCGTCCAGAAAATAAAGGCTGAGGGGACACAGTCACAGTCTGTGGGTCACACGCGAGAGGGGTCACGGGGCTCAATCACTCGCCCACAATCTATACATGAGGCTTTTCTTTCACATATCAATCACACAAATGTGGGATGTCGCTTTTCCCAGAAGGGAGCACACGCAGATAATACTCTGAGGTGAAGGAACAGGCCCAGAACACAAAGGAAAAAGCCGGTTAGATAAATGCCCGGTGACGGGCCCTTAGTCTACAGCCAAGAGAAGAGCAGGTGGGGCTGTGTGTGAAGCACAGGTCTGGTGGGAGAGAAGCTGCTGGTACCAGGGTCACCTGTGGGCATTTGCCATTTCCCAGAAATAACTCTTCATCAGCTCCCTTTTTAGTTATTTATTTAGGAGTCTTGCTTTGTCTCCCAGGCTGGAGCACAGTGGCGCAATCTTGACTCACTGCAATCTTGCCTCCCTGGTGCAAGCGATTCTCCTGCCTCTGCCTCCCAAGTAGCTGGGACTACAGGCGCCCGCCACCACACCGAGCTAATTTTTGTATTTTTAGTAGAGATGGGGTTTTACCATGTTGGCCAGGCTGGTCTCAAACTCCTGACCTCAAGTGATCCACCCACTTCAGACTCCCAAAGTGCCGGGATTACAGCCATGAGCCACTATGCCCGGCCCCTTTTTATTTATGCACTGTTTTGTGTTTTGTTTTTGGAGATAGCATCTTGCTCTGTTGCCCAGTGTGGAGTGCAGTGGTGTTACCATAGCTCACTGCAGCCTGAAACACCTGGGTTCGTGCAATCCTCCCACCCCAGCCTCCCAAGTGGCTGGGACTAAGGCCATGCACCACCATGCAGGGCTACATTTTTTTATTTTTCATATGGACGAGGTCTCATGTTGGCCAGGCTGCTGCCAAACCCGACCACAAGTGATCCACCTGCCTCGGCCTCCCAAAGTGCTGGGATCACAGGTGTGAGCCACCACACCTGGCGAATACACTATTATTTCTTATGGTTTTCTAAAACTGATTTTAACTTCTGCATTTTACATTCCCTTAGAATTCAGAGTTTTAGAAAAGACTTGTTTTCATCACTTTGGCTCATTTGGGACAATTTCAAGTCTGTGTTTTTATCAGTCTTTGGAAATTTATGAAAGCTGCAAATTGTCTCCAGTAGCTCTTTTATTCCCTTTAAACTTCTGCCATCTAGTTCCATGTCATAAAAAATATGTGTTTGGGCAGTGTTTAGGCCACAGCCACCCATTGGGTCTGAAGTGGTCTGAAGTGGGCCCTTCTGGCCCCACAGCCTCTCCACAGGGGCTGTGGCCTCTAGGTCAGGCCTGGGGCTAGGAAGAGGGACAGAAGCCAGTGCATGAGGCCACCCAGCTCCATGTCCATGCCCACAGTCCTTCTGCAGGGCATCCTCAGACTTGTTTTCAAGCCTATGTGTTAGATATGTGTCATTTTTCTCCTGTGACACCCTAAAAGGGGGTTGAGGAGAGCGTATAGGACTGAGGGCATAGCCCGCATGAGGCACACACTTGTTAAGCCAGCGTTCGTAGACAGGACACGCACAGAAGACACCATCCCCCCTGGCAGCACGCTACCAGTGCCAGTAGGGGTCTTTAAGTAAGGACTGGCACAACTAGAACTCCTTAGGAAAATGATCTGCAGCTTGGGAGGCTGCTGCGTGGGGACCAGGAGGGGCAGGTGCATTCAGGGTGTCTGTGGCAGGGGCCCAAGGCTGTACCCAAGCCTGGAGCTTGGATGACCCCAGGAGCAGCAGGAAGGGTCCATCTGGCATCCCAGGGCACCCTCAAGGCCTCTGGAAACTCAGTGCTGGGGCTAGGTCACCAGGGACACCCTAAGGAGCCTTGGACTGAAGCCTCAGGACCCCGCCCCGGCTGATTTTTGTCTGAGCTGTGGCAGTTCCCAGCCCATAGGAGGGCAGGGGAAAAGAGCCATGGGCCCAGGGATAGGAGCTACCAGCCCATCCACGCTCCACCCTAGACCACGGGGTGGGTGGGAGGGGCACACATTCTCTACGGAAACTGTCCCCGAACAACTGTGGCATCTGACAGAGCCGACTCCTGCCCTCCTCCCAGTTCACCTTAGACCTGGGAGACGAGGTTCTGACTTCACTGCCCTGCGTAGCCTGGCACAGGGCTCCCATGAGCAGACGGCCCATGGGCCACGAGCCGGGTATGTGGAAGAGCCTGCACCTTCTGTCCTCCAGGCTGGCCCAGTCCAACAGGGTGGCTCAACTGACACCACACCCAGAACTCAGAGAGGGGAAGACCTCGAAGTGTGGCAGGCCCAGGCCAAGCCCCTCCACTGCCATCACAGGTTTACAGCGAAGCAGAGGGGCAGGCTGGATACAGGCAGCCCAGGCCATAGGTCAGGGGACCCACACCAGGCCACAGGAATGGGCTTGCTGAGGATATCAGAAAACCCCAGGTCACAGTGGTTTGACAAAGAAGTTTATTTCTCAGCTGTGTAGGCAGGAGGAGGCAGTCCAGGGCTTGGTCACCTGAAGTCTCAGGGAGGCAGGCTCCATCTGCTGCCCCATCATCCTGGTTCATACCTCCCTCATGGTCACCTCTGTGTTCAAGGAAGTGCTTGGCCGGGCGTGGTGGCGCACGCCTATGTAATCCCAGCACTTTGGAAGGCTGAGGAAGACAGATCATGAAGTCAAAAGATCAAGACCATCCTGGCTAACATGGTGAAACCCCGTCTGTACTAAAAATACAAAAAAATTAGCCAGGCGTGGTGGCAGGCGCCTGTAGTCCCAGCTACTCAGGAGGCTGAGGCAGGAGAATGGCGTGAACCCGGGAGGCAGAACTTGCAGTGAGTCGAGATCGTGCCATTGCACTGCACTCCAACCTGGGCAACAGGGCGAGATTCCGTCTCAGGGGCGGGGGGGAGGGGGGAAAGAAGGAAGTGCTCAAGTTCAGGGTGGGGTAGGGTGTGTGCAGTGGCCTCCATCCAGTATCTGTCACCCCCAGGCAGCTCCCTGCTGCGCCTGGACCCACCTGTGCCCTTGGCTCACTCCATCTTGCTGGGTTTCCCATCTCTGTCTTGCTGGCTGCTTTCAGAGACCAGGCCCAGAGTCCCCAGGACTCAGGTGACCTTGGCTATCCCTGGAATCCTGGACTAAAGATCTGCAATAAAAATGTGTCCAGCAGGGAACCATCCTGTTTACTTTGCTTTTCTGAGTTCCTACAACAAACCAGTCAGGGTGCACTGTGGGGCATATGGACACAGGCCCTGGAGTATGGCTACTTCTGCCTGGGGGTGTCTGGGAGGCTTCCTGAGTGAGGTGGGGTCTCACCAACTCCAGGGGACACCACTGCCGCGCACAAGGTAAGGGTGGGCGTGGAGGATCACCTCCGTGAGGACCCAGAGCCCACCCACTGTGGCTGCGGTGGAGACTGCAGGTCTGTCTCAAGGCCCCAGGCCTGACACCTGCAAGAACAGAACCTAGGAGTGACAGAGGGGATTCCACCAGGCCAGCCCGGGGGTTGAACCCCAGCCAGGGCAGCTGCTGTCCACTGCCCTACCAGGTAACGCACCGACCCAGCTGCTGTTCAGCTCCCCTCCGGGCCAGCACCATGCTCATGGCATAGGCCGGCTGGGCCCTCTGAGACCCCCACTCCCACACAGACTGGTCTGCATGGAGGCTGGTGCCTGGCTGCACTAATGGCCAGAGCCCCCTGCAGACAGGCAGCTCAAGGGGAGCTCCAGAATGCAGGAAATGGCCCAGCACGGGAGTCACTTAGGCTGCTCACCCCTCAGGGAACTGAGATGTCCCTCCCTCCAGATGCTCCCCGAACCCAAACATGCTGGGCATGCTCTGGTCACCCCACACGGGGCTCAGGGTGGGAGAGCTGGAGGCTGCCTGTAAGGGGCAAGGCCTCCTCCAGGAGGTAGGATGGGGTGGGGCAGGCGGGATCCCCTCCTCACCTGATGGGCCCTCGAGGCCAGGCTGCAGGCAGGCAGGAGGGGGCTGAAGCAGTGGGGTCAGGCCCGGGGAGCGGGGGCCCTGCCTTCCTTCCTCAACACACTGGGCTGCCCAGGCCCCGCTCCTGGGGCCGGGCCCACACCCCACAGACACTGGTGTCAGATGCTTCCGCTTGAAGGAGCTCCACATGGACCAGCTGCAGCTGCCCCTGGGTCCGCCTGGCCCAGGCAATACCACAGCATCACCAAGGCTCATCTAGCCATGGGCTCAGCCCCCAGGTCCTGAGAGGCACCCCAGGTGCCTCAGTCACAGTCCCAGGCAGCTCAGGTCCCAGGCGGCTCACGGTCACTATCCTTGACTTCATTGTAGCAGAAATGGAGTGCTTTGAGCTTGTGATGAGCACAGGCTCCCGATCCTGGGAGAGTCCAGACGTGCTCACTGCAGGGGCCCCAGGCCCTGATGATACCCACTCCTCAGACATGCAAACCCAGAGCCAGGGAGGCCTCAATGAACTGTATACTCTCCCAACAGACCAAGCTCACCCCACACCAGCACAAGGCCCTTTCAGACCCAGCCTGGCCACCCCAATGGACCTGGCCAGCACCTCCCCCAGCCCCATCCTCTCCAGACAGGTGCCAGGCTATGGTGACCCGCCTCTCAGCAGGCACGGCTCCTCCTCTGATGCCTCCCCCGAGGTCGAGTCATTACCCCCTCGTCCACCTGACTGGGCTGCACATGGCCTCAGTGCAGAGCCAGGTTTTAGTGGGTAAAAGGGCTCCCTTGCTGTGCTTTACCAGAGAATACAACACCCTCCCCAAAGGTCCTTCATGACCCACTGTGACCTGCAGCACCACCAAGCCCATCCCCAACCCTGTGTCCCAGGCCACGAGCCTCTAAGGGCAGGCACTGCAGAAGCCACCAGGCAACAGAGGATGGAGGCAGGGAGGACATTCTGCCTTCATGAGGGCATGCTCTCAAGACAGAGTCGCCCCAGTCAGCAGGTGACCCTCAGCTCTGGGAAGGCAAGGGGAGGAGCTCAGGGCCGTGGAAAGAGCCCAAGAGAAGCCGGTGCCCAGCTCAGCAGGTGACCCTCAGCTCTGGGAAGGCAAGGGGAGGAGCTCAGGGCCATGGCCAGAGCCCACGAGAAGCCTGTGCCCAGCACTGCAGGGCTCTGGCCACTGCGTAATGCCCTGTCCGCAAAGCCCTACCTGCCCCCTCCAGCAAACCAGGGCCCCCGAGGCTCCAGAAGCCCCAGCTCCACTGCCCTCAGCCTCCATGGCCTTAGCAGCCTGGCTCTGAGGCTGAGCTCCTGGAAGGACGGGGTGGGGGTAGGCTCCTGACTTTTACTTTCTCACGTTTCTTCCAGACATGCTTCTGCTGATCCTCAAAATGGCAAAAGCCAGGATGCTCAATTCTCAAAGCTCAACAGCTGATGGCACATTTGATGACAAAAATCAGTAATATTTAGAAACAATTTTGATTAAATTCATAAGTGCCTGAATAAATCATACTTGTCGATTTAATATAAAATGTGTGAAAGCTTATTCGCAGGCCAAATGAAATTACTGCAGAGCATTAAAAATCAGCAGGGGGAGGGCTGTCAGCCCAGCTGGGGCTGCGTCACCCCCACCCATGTCACGTGGGGTCACCAGGCTGCCTCTCCCCACCAGGTGTCAGTGGGGCCCTGGGCATGGGATCTGGGTTTGGGGTCCTTCAGCACCTCTCTGACCACTGGACTCCAATGCCACCTGAGACAATTCCGCCTGTGCCTGCCTGGACCACTGAGACCACCCCCTCCCCTAGCACCGACTCTGGGGCCCCTTCAGCAGGGGGACGGCCCCTCTGTTCCACTTAACCTTCCATGCCTGGGCACAGCAGGTGACAGTAATGCAGAGAATCTAACTTACTTTACATGTCATCAAACCCAAATCCAACGGGGGTACCCAAACCAGATTGATGGGCCTGCCAGCCTCCACCCACAGGAACACACTGGTGACTTAGTGCGTTGGACTCGGGAGGTAGCGCCTCCTCCTAGCTGCCTTTGTCCCCAACTCCTCGCACATCCCTTAGTCCAGGGTGAAGGGTCAAGGGCACACCTGACACCCTCGGACAGGGCCAGAGGGAGTGGGCCCGGGCAGGAAGTCACCAAGAGCTGGCTTCCCACACAGAGAAGAGGGCAGTGACAGCAGACCACATTCCCACTATACATCCATTCACCCGCCCACCCACTCCGGGTCACCGAGCTGCACCCTGTCCTTTGCTCTGACATCTGAAGTCTCCAAGTCATGCTGGTTGTCTCCTCCCAAAGATCCGCTTGGATCTGTTTCCTTCTCCCTTCCTTGCTGCCACGAAGCTGTTCAAAGTCTGAAGCTGAGCACACAGTCAATCCCTCCACAAATAATCAAAGGGCAACGACTGCCTGACAGGCACAGCAGTGAACAAAACCCGCCCTCGGCCGAGGGCGGTGGTTCACGCCTGTAAAGTAATCCCAGCACTTTGGGAGGCCAAGGCGAACCTAGGAGCGAGCACTTTGGGAGCGAGCCTGAAAGCCTAGGAGCGGACCACGAGGTCAGAAGTTCGCGACCAGTCTGGCCAACATAGTGAAACCCAGTCTCTAATAAAAATACAAAAAATTAGCCGAGTGTAGTAGTGTGCGCCTGTAATCCCAGCTACTCGGGAGGCCGAGGCAGGAGAACCGCTTGAATCCGGGAGGTGGAGGTTGCAGTGAGCCGAGATCGCACCGCCGCACTCCAGCCTGGGCAACAGTGCGCGACTCTGTCAAAAAAAAAAAAAAAAAAAAAAAAGAATCCGCCGCGTCAGTGTGGAGCGTTGACGCGGAGCCTCCTGCCTGGGCCCCTACAGCGTCACCTCCTCCTCTGTGCCTGCCAGAAGCGCCACCTCTGGACTCTTCCAGAGTCGGACCCTGGTCGACAGTGTTCCCTGCTCGGACCCTGCACCGGCCGTTAGATGAAGCCTCGGCGCTGCGCCGTTCACACGCTCCGTGCTGCCGCCGCTGAGAATTTGGCGCGGGCCTGCGAGCCTGTGCCCCGGCCTCCCTTCCCTGCTTCCAGCGAACCTCGGTGCCTGCTGTTCCCCCGCCGGGCGCGCCCTTCCACTCTAGTCTCAGCGGCAGTGTCACCTCCCCGGAGACGCCCCCCGTTGCACCCCATCTCCCACCCTCAAGCTCGTTGCTCTTCCTGCCCGCACAGCCCGCCTGCAGCGCCCACCCTGTGGAGGTCCGCCTGCGCGGAGGCCGCGTCCACGAGCGCATCCCAAACGCCACCAGTGAGTTTTGACCGCACGAACGCCAAGTCCTGCCCCAGCCCCTCTCTCCGAGCTACTTCCGCCCTGCAGGCCCCTACGCCCCGCCACGCAAGGCTGCAAAGGCTGCGCACCCCTCCTGACCACCCTGCCGCCCTCAGCACAGCCGGGCCTGGAGCCCCGCCTCCACCGCCCGCGACAGGGGCTAGAGTCGGCTCGGGCGGGCCCAGAGAGCCCGCGCAAGGAAAGGGGCGGGGCACGCCCGCGATAACACCCTCCGCTCCGGACGACGAGCCTCGGTTATCGCGCGGCCCTCCCAGGCTCAGCAGGCTACCCATGTGCACGCTCCAGCAAGCGTGCAGCCAGTCCGGTCAGTCCCAGGGACTTTACCGGCGAGGAGACACCTTGAACGTCCCCAACGCGGCTACCACAAACTGCCTTGACTGTCTAACGCTTCCCCGCTGGCGCCCATTGGGCCAGGCGTTTACGTCATCGCTGCGTGCCGGACGGCGGCGTCTTCCCGCTCCTTGACTCTGACGTCAGAGCGGCGCCGGCCTCGGAGGCTGAGGAAAGCAGGAGGAGGTGGTGGCGGCGGGAAGATGTAAGTTGGGGCGGAATCCGACCGCATCCGTGTTTCGGGGGCTGCCCGTCAGGTCCGGCAGGACGCATCGTGAAGCCGGTCCACTTCTCAGCCCCGCAGTGCGGCGGTGGCCTAGCAGCGCGGTGCGGGCTCCGAGAAGAAAGAGTGTGGCCCGGGGCGGGCGGAGTGGGAGGTGTCGAGGCTGTGGCCCGGAAGTGATCGGGGCCGCCGCAGACGGAAGGGCGCCTCTGCTTCGTCCGCTCGGCGGTGGCCCAGCCAGGCCCGCGGGACTCGGAGCAGCGGGGAGCGCGGCCTCCGTTCTTGGGGCCCTCCCGCCGGGCCGGAGACCCAAGTCCCCAACGCCAGGCGCTGCCCTGGAAGCGCTGGCGGCCCGGCGCCTGGACGGGGGAGTTGTGAGTGAACGCGGACGGGGAGCGGCGAGGTCGGCGTGTCGGGCAGGTGCCGGCGGGCGCGGAGTTTCTTTGTGGGATGCGGTGGAAGGTCGGCCGATCCATCCTTCGGAGTCATTAATTCAAACGTGTACTCCGCGAACGTTTCCCGGACTCCCGTGTGCAGTTCTCGGCGCTAGGCCGTGGGGATACGGCCCACTATGGACCGAACACGGTGGCCGAGCTCAGTTTGATGGGTTATCCCAGAGGGGTGGATACGGGAAGGTTAAAGTTGTTGGAGGAGAAACGTGGAGTAGGCTTTTTGTCTTGATTTCTCATGAACTGTGCGTGAAATGTACTCTTAAATGGGGAAGGTGCTCTGAAGATTTATGCCGAAACGCCCTCTCCTCGAGATTTAACTAATTGTTCTCTCCTCTCTCTGGCTGTTGGACGCGCACCTTTCCGGAGGATGGGGGAGGTAACCGAGGTCCTGAGCCGGTACCTGAACTTGGGTGAACAGAGAACCTCAACTTTTGCTTTCTAGCACTCGACCGCACCCAGGGAGCCGTCCGCTTACTCAGTGGTTCTTAGTGTTTGGAGTGCTTAAGAATAACTGGTGGTGTTTGATTTCACAAAGTACATTTGGGCAGATCTTTAGGTCTGGGGGGTGGGGCTGAAATCTGCGGGTGTGACCTCCACTCTAGGTCTGTGCTGTCCAGTAAAGTAGCCATTGGCCACATGTGGCTACTAAGCATGTGAAATACAGCTCATCAAAACTGAAATGTTAAAACACATACCAGTTTTAGAAGACTATGAAAAAAAATTAAACTTTTATTAGTATATTTTTATGTTGATTATATGTTGGAAAGATAATATTTTGGATGTGTCAAGTGTTAAAAATTAATTTCACCCATTTTTGTGATGTGGCTACTAAGGAATTTCAGGTGATGCTTGTGGCTCCTCACACTGTTTCTATTGGACAGTTCTGCTGCAGGTGATCCTAAGGCAGATGGGTGCAGGAACCCTGCTGAGAGTTCAGAAATTACGTGTGACTTTGGAGACAAATGTCTGGGGGAGGGAGGAGCCTTTACAAATCTTGCTCCTAACATTATTGAGCTTTTCATTAATGCCCTGGGTAACTATAAAGTTGGAATTGTAATTGTCACCATATTGATAAGAAACTTGAGAAAGGATAAGTGACTTGTCTAAAATTATACAGTAAAACCTCACATCAAACCCAGGCCCTCTGGTTCCAGACTCTGGATTATACTCTGATTGATACTCACTGACTGTCCGAGGACACCAACAGTGTTGAGACACTATCTGCTGGGTGTCTGCAGAACCTTACTATTCTATAGCAAAACATGATACCCCCAGACAAGAGCAGCAGAGGTGGTGTTTGGCCCTCCTTGGCTCATTTGACTGTTTAAAGCCAGGTGCTTTTCTTTCTTGGGTCAGAACACGTTTTTAGCAGCATTTTGAAGCACCCCTGGCAGGTACTGCACAGGGAAACTGTGTGCTGTGTCCTCCTTACCAACTGGCTCTTGGAGAAGGTGAGACAGAAGTAGCTGAGACTTACATCCTGAGAGCTGCACTTAACAACTCCTGCAGCTTGTGCAGAACTTTACTGGAATTACTGAAGGCGTCCCTGGAAAATAGGTCCCATAACTAATTAGTAATTTGCTTTTGAGTAATGAGTAACCGCTATTTGAGCACATTCTGCAGTCCAGGCATTTTGCTAAACTCTTACATGGCAGGCAGTCTCTCATGCAATTTCAGTGCCTACTTTTTTTCATCTTATTTTTGAAAAATTTTTAAAGTACAGGAAGGTTAAATTATACAATTAATACCCACATAAAGACTACCTAAGGGCCAGGTCTGGTGGCTCACGCCTGTAATCCCAGCACTTTGGGAGGCCAAGGTTGGCGGATGACAAGGTCAGGAGTTGGAGACCAGCCTGGTCAATATGGTGAAACCCTGTCTCTACTAAAAATACAAAAATTAGCCAGGCTTGATGGCACGCACCTATAGTCCCAGCTACTCAGGAGGCTGACGCAGAAGAAACGCTTGAACCCAGGAGGCGGAGGTTGCAGTGAGCCAAGATCGTGCCACTGCACTCCAGCCTGGGTGACAGAGCAAGGCTCCATCTCAAAAAAAAACAAAACAAAACTCAGAGGTTAAGAGTCTGTAAGTTATATTTCTGCTATATTTGCTAGATGGTGTATCCAGCCACCCATCAATCTTAGTTTTTCTTTCAAAGTAAATTGCAGACTTGCATGTATTTTCTCCTACACTCAATATGCATATTATTAAAGTACAGTGCAATTACTGCTTTTTAAAATGATTCTTCTGCTTTTTAAATGTTCATATGGTACGTTTCATCTGTTTGCTTTTGGGTATTAAGTGTTTTAATGCTGGTACCAGTCACTTTTGAAATGATTTTTGCTTCCAGTCACATCTGTGTATCCTAAAGGCAAATTGCCACAATAAAACAGGAGATCTAATCCTATCTGGAGACCACCCTTGAGTTAGGTTTTTCTCTGTTCTGCATGTGAATGTGGTGCTGTGGCATTTTGAAAGGACTGCAGGGGCTCATCAAACTTGTGGGTGAAAACTGAATTGTTCAGCCTGTAAAATAACAGTGATGGGCCCCACCATCTCTTCCATTTTTTTAAGAAAAATATAAGTGGGGGCGACAGTTGTGCCTGTGCCTTCTGTGCAGGGTAGAGATGCCTCCACGAGCACATGGGGATTGTCCCTGTGTGTTCCTGACTCTGTGGACACTCACTGCTTACTGTGCTCCCTTGCTGTCTTTTTGTGTGCTCAGCTTTTGACTGCAAAGTAGATTTGTTGCCTTGCCAATTCGTTCACTCTTTAAACCCTTTTATCTTGTTATTAGGCTGCTCTTTGGCGTAAATTGCAATCGATTAGGGATCGTTTCTCAAAATCAAGTTAGAAGTGAGAGTTCAGATAAGTGAGGCCGCCATTGCTGCTTTGAACACCTCAGAAGGGGAGAATGGATTTATCAGGAGTGAAAAAGAAGAGCTTGCTAGGAGTCAAAGAAAATAATAAAAAGTCCAGCACTAGGTAATCCTTCTGTAAGATTTTTCTAGTGCCACTTGGGGGTGCTTACTGCTAGGGACCCGCAGAAAGGGGGAAGTGGAGAGTGTTCTGCATTCTGCAGTCAGTGTTCTGAGCCACAGGCCACTTTACTCTGATCACCTGGGGTCTCTGTGGCCCTGCTGATCCCCTCTTTTGGGTTGTGCTGTTTGGGTTTGGTCAGAGGAGCACGCAGTCTCACACTCTTCCTCACCATCCAGGGCTCCTTCACCCACCAAACGCAAGGACCGCTCAGATGAGAAGTCCAAGGATCGCTCAAAAGATAAAGGGGCCACCAAGGAGTCAAGTGAGAAGGATCGCGGCAGGGACAAAACCCGAAAGAGGCGCAGTGCTTCCAGTGGTAGCAGCAGTACCAGGTGGGGCGGGCTGGCCTGGAGTCTGGAGGGGACCTGTGCCACAGCCACACCCCTACTCCCCACAGATGGCTCGGTTTTCTTGATTATTTACAAAGAAAACACATTTTCTGATTGTTAGTAGAGACCCTAATTTATGGCAGACTGGCCAGGTGCAGTGGCTCGTGCCTGTAGTCCTGGCACTTTGGGAAGCCGAGGCAGGAGGATTGCTTGAGGCCTGGAGTTCAAGACCAGCCTGGGCAACAAAACAAGAGCTCATCTCTACAAAAAGTAATTTTTAAAATTAGCTGAGAGTGGTGGCATGCATCTGTAATCCCAGCCACTTGGGAGGGCTGAGGCAGGAGAATGGCTTGAGCCCAGGAGTTTGAGGAAAATAAAATTAGTCGGGTGTGGTGGTACATGCCTGTACTCCCTGCTACTCGGAAGGCTGAGTCAGGAGGATGGCTTGATTCCAGGGGATTGAAGCCGCAGTGTGCGGAGATCATGCCACTGCACTCCAGCCTGGGTGACAGACCCTGTCTCAAAAGAAAAAATCAATCAAGCCTGGGTCAGCCTCAGCCAGCAGCTGCCTTCCCAGCCTGAGTTGACAGTTCTGACTTTTGCCAGAGTCCTTTGCCTCTCAGCAGGAAAGGCTTCTGTATGGGTAAAAGGCCGCCCGTCACCTCCGTCCTGTCCCACACACAATGTGACACCTAGGGCTCTGGCTTGCTGGGGGATTGGGGGGTAATGTTATCCCCACTGGGGAAAGCAGTGAGGCCTGGAGACACCCAAACAGCAGCCTTCTCCTGGAGGGAACGCAACAGACTTGGAGGAGGCGTCTGTACTCTGAGACTTGGCATGTGGTGGTTGTGACCCCTCATCTTGCCCTCAGATCTCGGTCCAGCTCGACTTCCAGCTCAGGCTCCAGCACCAGCACTGGCTCAAGCAGTGGCTCCAGCTCTTCCTCAGCATCCAGCCGCTCAGGAAGCTCCAGCACCTCCCGCAGCTCCAGCTCCAGCAGCTCTTCCGGCTCTCCAAGTCCTTCTCGGCGCAGACACGACAACAGGAGGCGCTCCCGCTCCAAGTGAGTGCCCTGTGTCTGGGATCTAAAGTTTACAAGCTGGGGGCTACAGATTTACCATTGAGGTTATAAAAGGGACCCAGAAGGAGTCCTTTCTGTGTTAATAGGATTTCTGAGACAGGAGTAATGCAACTAGTAGGAAAGTCTTCCTTGGGAAAACTGTCACACAAGCAGATAAGAGCTCACTCGAAAGGAATCTAGTACATTTTGACTTGACAGAAACTGTTTCTGGTGTTTTGTTTTCTCAATCAGATCCAAACCACCTAAAAGAGATGAAAAGGAGAGGAAAAGGCGGAGCCCATCTCCTAAGCCCACCAAAGTGCATATTGGGAGACTCACCAGGAATGTGACAAAGGTGAGGATCACGGATGTCTCCAGTGAGCAGTGGGGTGTAGACAAGCAAGCCTGTGCCTGCAGGTGAACTTAGAACGTAGCCTTTCAGGGACGGGCACGTGGTTTGAGTAGAGCACTGATTCGTTCCTCTTAGTGGACCATTAATACATGTGTCTAGGAGATTAATCCCAGAACAACACTGGTACTTGTCAGATGGAATGTTTTACCCTGCTGAGGTTTTAGTCATGATGTGGTGAACTCTCTGCGTCTGACATGACTGACTGGTAGGTGGGCGTTCGAGTGATCCTTCTTTCCCTCTAGGATCACATCATGGAGATATTTTCCACCTATGGGAAAATTAAAATGATTGACATGCCCGTGGAAAGGATGCATCCCCATCTGTCCAAAGGCTATGCATACGTAGAGTTTGAGAATCCAGATGAAGCTGAGAAGGCGCTGAAGCACATGGATGGAGGTGGGTGACCCTGCCACACACCCCTGACCTTTCAGAGTCCCGTCGCTACTAGGAACTTTCAAACTGATTTCTGACTGTGCTGCACTTCTGTTTGTTTGTTTGAGATGGAGTTTCACGCTTGTTGCCCAGGCTGGGGTGCAGTTCCCAGACCAAACTGAGGTTTGGGCTGCTATTTCTCATTGCCCAATAACAAGATGCACATTAACTGACTAGGTAGAGAGTTTTTATTTCTGCAACCGATTGCAGGGAAAAGACCTGGAAATTATTGCCAGACCAACTTAAAATTACAAAGTTTTTCAGAGCTTATATACTTTCTAAGCTATATGTTTATATGTAAGTTTACATTTATCTAAAGACGTAAGTGATTAACTTTTAATCTATAACTAAGGATTGAGTCTTGAAGACCTTTGTCTGGAGCCTCAGTAAATTTACTTAATTTAAATGGGTGTAAGTGCTGGGGTAATTACCCTTACTTTGCCTTCTGCTAAATCACAGAGGTTTGAGGAGTTTTCTTCCCAATAAAACTGGCTTAACCCTAAGTGAGTCTTGTTAGGAATACCTTCATTATTTTGTTATGTTTTAAGACCCAGGAAAGGCCTAAGCTAAACTCTTTGGGCTTTTCTTATATCCCAGCCTTTGTATAGGGGCCTTGGCTTTTAATATTTAACTGCTTAGACAGTACTAAAACACTTGTTACAGAGGCCTGCGTTAGTGAGACCTGGCCTGCCACAATCCCCACTGTCAATTTGCTCATGTTTTTTTCATGCTTGTATATTTATTTATTAATCACGAGAATCATAGGGAGATAGAGCATTGTAATCTTTCTGGCTGCTGCTTGCTGAGAAAGGGTTGTCATCATCGGGCATGGAACACAGTGCTGGAGCGGAAGAGGTCGATTTGTTCCTGATAGCACTTTCTGTTTTGGGGGCTTAGAGGCAGCACCTGCTGAAACCTAATAGTATGCAACAGCAACACATATAAATAGGTTGCTGCTGTTTTCTCTTTTTTTTTTTTTTTTTGAGACAGAGCCTCACTCTGTCACCCAGGTTGGAGTGCAGTGGCCGGATCTCGACTCACTGCAAGCTCTGCCTCCCGGGTTTACGCCATTCTCCTACCTCAGCCTCCCGAGTAGCTGGGACTACAGGCGCCTGCGGCCTTGCCCGGCTAGTTTTTTTTTTTTTTGTATTTTTTAGTGGAGACAATGTTTCACTGTGTTAGCCAGGATGGTCTCGATCTCCTGACCTTGTGATCCACCCGTCTCGGCCTCCCAAAGTGCTGGGATTACAGGCTTGAGCCACCGCGCCCGGCCTGCTATTTTCTTCTGAAGTTTAGTCTTCAGTTTATAGGGCTTGAGGAAAGCACAGCTTAGGTTTCAGTGATTTCCAATTAGGAAAAAGGAAAACATTGGAAACATTATTTGAGTGTACTATAGTTTTTGAAACAGTTTTTTTTTAGCTTCCCATTTTTATTAAAAGACAAATTATGGTAGGATCGGTTTGCTTTATTATACTTGGCTTGATTATTTGTGTACAGTGGAGCAAGAATCATAATTTTTTCTATAGGCCTTTTAAATGGGCTTGGATGGAACTTCATGTCCATAGAAGGAATCTGAGATAATACCTTTTTAAACCCAAGCCCAGCCATGGATATGTACCATTAAATACCTATGAGTTGGGTGAAATCCTCTCCTCTTGAGGTTCCAAGATAACTTGGGGTTTTTGTCCTGTTAGAAAGTGACATGTTTTACTTCCCACAGATTAGAAACCCTGTACAGGGACTGTGTACACAAAATAGGAGGCCAGTTTTTTATTTGTCTTCTGTTACAAAAGAAAACATTTCTATTGCACTTATGCAAATACCATAAATTAAGAATACATACAAATAGACTGGGCGAGATGGATCACCTGAGGTCAGGAGATTGAGACCAGCCTGGTCAACATGGTGAAACCCCATCTGTAATAAAAATACAAAAATTAGCTGGGCATGGTGATGCACACCTGTGGTCGCAGCTCCTCGGGAGTCTGAGGCAGAAGTATTGCTTGAACCTGGGAGGCAGGGATTGCTGCGAGCCAAGATCACGCCACTGCACCTCCAGCCTGGGCAAGAAAGTGAGACTAGGTCTCAAAAAAAAGAATACACACACACAAATAGTTGCCAAATTCTGAAGAAATTAGGTGGAGAGAAGCAAGTTCCAAGTTTTGTTCATAGGAGTATACTTAATTGTTAAAAGTTGTTAATAACTTGCAACTTTCGTTTGACTTTGAAAAGCAAAATAAAGGATTGGGAATGTTTTAAGCAAAAAGTTAAAAAGATTACTTCAGTGTCCTATTAGTTCAGTTTATCCAGTTAATTTCTGCCCTGCTTGATATTAATGAACGCTTTACCTCTTTTTTTTTTTTTTTTTTTTTTTTCTTCCGAGACAGAGTCTCGCTCTGTCCCCCAGGCTAGAGTGCAGTGGCGTGATCTGTGCTCACTGCAAGCTCTGCCTGCCGGGTTCACGCCGTTCTCCTGCCTCGGCCTCTGGAGTAGCTGGGACTACAGGCTCCTGCCAGCATGCCCAGCTAATTTTTTGTATTTTTAGTAGAGACGGGGTTTCACCATGTTAGCCAGGATGGTCTCCATCTCCTGACCTCATGATCTGCCTGCCTCAGCCTCCCAAAGTGCTGGGATTACAGGCATGAGCCACCACGCCTGGCCTCATTATAGCTCTTTAAGAGTCCTGAACGGTTTTCCTTTATTCTGATGTCACAATCTCCAAAGTTATTAGAAATGTGTATTTAAGAGCACCTGTTAGAACTCTATAGCTGATTATAAAACCACCTTCTAAAGAGGATTAAAACAAGACAACAATTGTTTATAGATGACAAAGGTTTTAGGGTAGCCATAGTTAAAGACACAGTTGACGAGGAAGTTTGTTAACTCTGTGGCACACAATAATTTAACATGATTATAATTATTACGGATAATGTACACTAGGATACATTGCAATTGTAGGAGTTTTACGTGATTTTGGAACACATATCTATAACATTTATAAAAATATAGTCCAAACAAAGCCAAACCCCATTTTATATTTGGCGATGCTTCCTGTGTGATTTTTGGTACCAAATAAGCCAAATTTCACCTTTACACATTAGTGTGCTGTTAATGTTAAACCCAATTCTTTTCTTTTCTTTTCTTTTTTTTTTTTTTTTTTTTTTTTTTTTTTTTTTTTTTTTTTTTTTTTTTTTTTTTTTTTTTGAGACTAGTTTTTCTGCTCTTGTTGCCCAGGCTAGAGTACAATGGTGCAATCTTGGCTCACTGCAACTTCCGCCTCCCGAGTTCAAGCGATTCTCCTGCCTTAGCCTCCCCAGTAAATGGGATTACAGGCGCCCTTCACTACAGCCAGCTAATTTTTGTATTTTTAGTAGAGACATAGTTTCACCATGTTGGCCAGGCTGGTCTTGAACTCCTGACCTCAGGTGATCCATCCGCCTTGGCCTACCAAAGAGTTGGAATTAACAGGCGTGAGCCCTGCGCCTGGCCTAAACGCAATTTTAGTGCTTAATTTACAGAAAAACTGGATGATGCACCTTTAACTTTAGCCCACATGTTTACATACAGAATTTTCTTTACAATCAGCCTCCTACAACTTTTTTTGAGACAGAGTCTTACTCTGTCGCCCAGGCTGGAGTGCAGTGGCATGATTTTGGCTCACTGCAACTTCCACCTCCTGGATTCAAGCAATTCTCCTGCCTCAGCCTCCCCAAGTAGCTGGGACAACAGGCAGGCACCACCACACCCAGCTAGTTTTTTTGTATTTTTAGTAGAGACTGGGTTTCTCCATGTTGGCCAGGCTGGTCTCGAACTCCTGACCTCAACTGATCACCCACCTTGGCCCCCCAAAGTGCTGGGATTACAGGCGTGAGCCACTACACCTGGCCCCCAAATTTCTTAAACCTTTATTTTGATTTTATCCAACTGAAAACAATCCTTTAACCTTTTTTTTTTTTTTTTTTTTGGACAGAGTTTCACTCTTGTCACCCAGCCTGGAGTGCAATGGTGCGATCTCGGCTCACTGCAACCTCCATTTCCTGGGTTCGAGTGATCCTCCTGCCTCAGCCTCCCAAGTAGCTGGGATTACAGGCTCCTGCCGCCAAACCTGGCTAATTTTTGTGTTTTTAGTAGAGATGGGGTTTCACCACGTTGGCCAGGCCTGTCTGAAACTGCTGACCTCAGGTGATCTTCCGCTTCGACCTCCCAAAGTGCTGGGATTACAGGCACGAGCCAACGCGCCTGGCATGGATTCCAGTTCTTAGAGGGTGTGTGATTACCGAAAAGATGTTTTAGGAAGACCTTTTTTTTGTAGCTCCAGTTTAAAGGAACATTATTCTTGGGGGAAGAAAATTAGGAAATAGGCGTAGATTAACATAGATTAACATTTTAGGGAGTTTCCAATCTGTTAAAAGCTTAAGTATCAAATTCAGGTTTCTTACATAGAATACATTTGGCTTTTTATATGGGAATATTTTCTTTAATCATTTCTGAGAACCAGAAGTTTCTCAGTGTTTCAGCATTTTTAGTTTTATTTTGCTGAGTGACTGGATTTACTGAATTTATACAGTTTATTTCTTAAACTCCTGTATCATAACCACTCATGACGTTTATAGCTATTTGTATCTGGACAGAATGGTTTCTTCTTTTTCTTTTTTTTTGAGACGGAGTCTCGCTCTGTCGCCCAGGTTGGGGTGCAGTGGCATGATCTCGGCTCACTGCAAGCCTTGCCTCCTGGGTTCACGCCATTCTCCTCCCTCAACCTCCCGAGTAGCTGGGACTATGGGCACCCGCCATTACGCCCATCTAAATTTTTGTATTTTTAGTAGAGACGGGTTTCACTCTGTTAGCCAGGATGGTCTCAATCTTCTGACCTCGTGATCCGCCTGTCTCGGCCTTCCAAAGTGCTAGGATTACAGGTGTGAGCCACCGCGCCTGGCCAGCAGAATGGTTTTAAAAGCGCATGGACCCTTGTGAATAGTTTTGGGTGGCATTTTGTCCTCAAGTCAGCATTTTGAGGAATGTGGAGTCGTCTCTGCGCCACTCCCTGCTGCTCTGACTGAGGCAGCTGGCGCTGAGAACACAGCCAACAGTGCTGTCTGGGCTGCCAGGCCTGGTGGGGAGTGGAGTGTGCATGCCCCAGAACTTTCCATCCTCTGAGGCCCTGTTACAAACTGTATAAATAGCTTAACTGGTTTTTTTCAGTAATTGCCCTTCAGGCATTAGGAAAGTTTCCTTGATATTTGGCTAACTTCTCTTTCAAGTTCCTTAAGTCCTGAAATGGGTTAGGAGCTCTTTGCTCTCACATCAGCTGCTGGCCTTGTAAGTCACACCTTTGCTTTGGAGTCTGCTGATTATCTGCTGTTTGACAGTCTGAGCACTTGCTGAGCTAAAAACCCAGGAGACCCAGGTACCTTCTGGGTGGGTGTGAATATAGACATTCCAACTTTTCGTAAGATTCTGGTAGGATTTTTTTTGTGTGTCCTCCATACTGTGTTTGAATGGAGTGAGTCCACCCTGTCTCCAGAGGAGATGAGAAGGGGTTGGCCTTTACTGGCAGCTACACAGAAGATGGATTTTTTTTTCATTATTGTAGAGTCAGTGCTGTGAAATCTCTAATTTGGGCTAACTTAGGCTGAATTTACTGAAGTTAAACCTTTTAAGTATGTTCTGAATACATAGCCACGTGCCCAAGTTAGTCCCCATGTACCTTGAAGGTACAGTTGAGAAAACAAAAGAGCCCTTTACCCCTTAGGGCACAAAAGGGGTTGTGCTTGGGCTTCTGATATCCCCAGCTACCAGACAATTCTTGAGGTTGGGGCACATGCTCTCCTTCCTGGGTTTGTACCTGCATTTCGTTTCCTCTCTCCCTGGAGCCCACATCCCACACTGCCTCTCCTCGCTTCATGCACATGGCGTGTGTTTCAATGCCGTCCCCATGCAGAGCCACCTCTCTGAGACTGCTTGTTTCCAAACACAAAGTCCTTGGCATCTCCTGAAACTTCCTTCGTGCTGCTCCCCACCGAAGCCCCACCTCTCCGTCAATGGAAGCTCATCCCGATGGTCCCTTACCACCCCCATCCCATCCATCACCAAGCTCTGGCAATTTTATCTCCCAGCTGTTCCCTGAATCCTTCCATTTCCCTACCACATCATTTGATGTTGTTTCATGCTCCTCTCAGTGCCGCAGAGCCCTCCTAAGAGAAGTTCTCGCCCTTCTCTTAGCCCCAGACCTGGCTTCCCTTGGTTGGAGGAGAAGGAAGCGCAAACACTGATACTACCTGCATGGCCCTACCAGGAAGCCCCATCCTGACCCTGGGGCCTTCTGTTGCCTTCTCTCACCAGTGCTTTGGTTCCTTCCCAGCACAGGGCCCCGCAGAGCCCTTCTCTTCCACCTAGCGGATTCCAGCACATTCTTTTCTTTTCTTTTCTTTTCTTTTCTTTTCTTTTCTTTTTTTTTTTTTTTCCTTGAGATAGAGTCTCAGTCTGTTGCCCAGGCTGGAGTGCCGTAGCTTGATGTCAGCTCACTGCAACCTCCACCTCCCTGGTTCAAGAGATTCTTTTGCCTCAGCCTCCTGAGTAGCTGTGATCACAGGCACATGCCACCATGCCCAGCTAATTTTTGTATTTTTAGTAGAAATGGGGTTTCACCATGTTAGCCAGGCTGGTCTCGAACTCCTGACATCGTGATCCACCTGCCTCAGCCTCCCAAAGCGCTGGAATTACAGGCGTAAGCCTCTGCACCTGGCCTCCAGCACATTGTTTAGCTCTTGACTTGGATGACTCTTGACCTGCGAGGCTGCTTCGACACGTGGAAATTGGTGTCTCCTATTGGTGTCCATGCTTTCTTCTCATGAAACATTAGTCATAATGTTATTTCTGTGATTATCTTTTTTTTTTTTTTTTTTTTTTTTTTTTTTTTTTTTTTTTTTGGAGACAGAGTTTTACTCTTGTTGCCCAGGCTGGAGTGCAGTGGCACGATCTCCGCTCACTGCAGCCTCTGGTTCCCGGGTTCACGCCATTCTCCTGCTTCAGCCTCCCGAGTAGGTGGGACTGTAGGTGCCCGCCACCACGCCCAGCTATTTCTGTGATTATCTTACATTGTCATTGTCCCCCCAGGCCTGTCTTGTTCACTGTGACATGCCTTGTCTAGGGTAGATGCTTGTTAGATGTTTTATGACTTGCTCTCTTTTTCAACAGGACAAATTGATGGCCAGGAGATCACTGCAACTGCCGTGCTGGCCCCCTGGCCTAGGCCACCCCCCAGGAGATTTAGCCCTCCCAGGAGAATGTTGCCACCACCACCCATGTGGCGCAGGTCTCCGCCACGGATGAGGAGAAGGTAAACAACCTGTAGTTTCAGTGGACTAACCAGGCCACAAACCTCATGTGACTGCAGTGGCTTTGGGACCCTCTATCCAGCCCTGCCTGCCTGCCTTCTGCTGCGGTGGCAGGAGGGGGAGGGGGGCAGAGAGGAGGAGCCCTTCAGAGCTCATGGAGAGAGCAGGAGACGCCCTAGAGTTGCACCAACACAGCTTCATGAGTCTGGGCAGTGGTGTGGTATGGCCTTCCTAGGAGACCACTAGACCTGTGAGCCCAGGTGCAGGCCCACTTTTTTTCTGAGCTAACAAGAAGGGCTGGGAGAGGGAGAAGTTGGGGGTCAGAAGAGTTGTGGGGCGGGGGTGGTAATCCCTCGGCAGACGCCACAATTCGGCCTCCCTTGCCAGTGGTGAGCTGTGCTTTCAGCCTTTGGGGAAGAGGAGGAAAGCCTGGGCTTCTGCCTTGGGTCTCACAAGCACCCGTTCCCAAGAGCTCAGGGCAGGCCCATCAGGTGGGACCTGTCCCAAATTCTGGTATTAAAAAGTAAACCTTCGGCTGGGTGTGGTGGCTCACGCCAGTAATCCCAGCACTTTGGGACGCTGAGGTGGGCGGATCACGAGGTCAGGAGATTGAGACCATCCTGGCTAACACACTGAAACCCCATCTCTACTAAAAATATAAAAAATTAGCTGTGCGTGGTGGCGGGCGCCTGTAGTCCCAGCTACTTGGGAGCTTGAGGCAGGAGAATGGCATGAACCCAGAAGGTGGAGTTTGCAGTGAGCTGAGATTGCACCACTGCACTCAGCCTGGGCAACAGAGTGAGACTCCATATCAAAAAAAAGAATACAAATATTAGCTGGGCATGGTGGCGCACGCCTGTAGTCCCATTTGTTTGATAGGCTGAGGCAGGAGAATCGCTTCAAGCCGGGAGGCAGAGGTGGTGGTGAGCTGAGATCGTGCCACTGCACTCTGACCTGGCGACAGAGTGAGATTCTGTCTCAGAAAAGTAAAACTGGGGAATTACCCAGAAAGAAGCTAGCTTGCCCCTACAACCTGAGCTACTCTGATGTGGTTTCTCCTCTTCCTGCAGGTCCCGCTCCCCGAGGCGCAGGTCCCCTGTGCGCCGGAGATCACGCTCCCCGGGACGCCGCCGCCACAGGAGCCGCTCCAGCTCCAACTCCTCCCGATAAACAGGCCACTGAAGCTCTCACCCCTGTAACTTATGCCCCACCCAGCTCAGTTTTGTCACTTTTCTAGCCAAAGGAAGATCAGTAGGAAAGCAAACCCTTTACTCGGGCAGAATTTGCAGGCAGCAGGCAGCACCCCTCTGCCGGCCGGGCTCTGGCTGCAGAAGTGCTGTTGGTTTGGGTGTTGTGTGCCTGTCAAGATTCCCTCCGGTTTCTGGCTAGGAAGCTCGCCCGTTTCCAGTTTCTAAGAGTCAGTTCAGTGGCAGGGCCACCAGGGACAAGTGAGGCTCTAGGGGGTGGTGTGACCCTGCCTGCCTGGGAGCACACTTTTCCCTTCCCTGGTGACCTGAGACGGTGGCCAGACTCTGCCCTTGCTGTTGCTGGGCGGTGTCCTTTTGGAAAGGGAGCCGTCCCGAGCTTTAGTGCAGCTGCCAACCCTGTTAGCCTCGGCCTCTTGAGGCCTCTTCCAACTTCAAGGGTCACACATCCCCAAAGATCCTCTCACCTATGGTAGTTGCTGTGCATGGTTCTGTCTGTCCATGCACCCATGCACACACCCCACCCCACCACCCTACTCTGAAATTGGCGAGTGAGAGCCAGCTCTGCGGGATCATCATGCAGCCATGGTTGTGTCTGCCCTTCGTGGTGGTCTTTCAGGTTATCTTGGCAACATGTACATTGCCTTTTTTTTTTTTTTTTTTTTTTTTGCTTTTTTGCTTTTTTGCTTTTATTGTACAGTCAGTACTATAAAATTTCTCTTTGAGTTTTATACCTTTGTAGCATTTTAGATGACATTGTGTTTGTACTTTGTTGTGTAGAGTGGAAGAATTGTGTTGAATAAACCCAAGATTGGAATGCAGATCTAGTACTGGGTTCACTGCCTTCTCACAGTACCCTCGCCCCTAGTAACTTTTTGTTCCTCAACATCCACAGTGGCACCTCCAGTGCTTTTGTCAGGAGAATCTAGGGTTTGTGTGCTGTGGATATTAGGTTGCTGCTATGGTGGAGATGGTTTTATCACCCCCTCGGAATGTGTGTGTGTTTTGAAACAGACTCTCGCTCTGTCACCCAGGCTGGAGTGCGTACCATGGTGCGATCATAGCTCACTACAGCCTCCAACTCCTGTTTTAGCCTCCAGAGTAGCAGGGGCAAATTTTTTTTTTTTTTTTTTTTTTTTTTTGAGACGGAGTCTCTGTTGCCTGGGTTGGAGTGCAGTAGTGCATTCTTGGCTCACTACAATCTCTGCCTCCTGGGTTCAAGCGATTTTCCTGCCTCAGCCTCCTGAGTAGCTGGAATTACAGGCGCCAGCCACCAAGCCCAGCGCCCAGCTAATTTTTTGTATTTCTAGTAGAGACGGGGTTTCACCACGTTGGCCCGGCTGGTCTTGAACCCCTGATCTCATGATTTGCCCACCTTGGCCCCCCCAAAGTGCTGGGATTTCAGGCATGAGCCACCGCACCCGGCAGCAGCGGCTAATATTTAAAAAATTTTTTGTAGCAACAGGGTGTTGCTATGTTGCCCAGCTGGTCCTGAGTCACGGCTTACAGGTGTGTGTTGCCATGCCAGGCTTGCTTCCTCCTTCATTAAGTGGCCATTTTTCCACCTCAAAAATTGGTTTGGGACACAAGGAAGAATTGGAAATGCTTAAGATGAGAACAAAAGTTGAAACCACCCAAAACTGCTGGGACCTTACTGCCCAGTGCTCCCAGTGGTCAGACCAAGACCCCACACCAGACAGTACAAAGGCCCACTCCCCAGCTCCCGCTTATGGCCCAGTGGGAACAGACTGTATTCTTATCCTTTGGCATTTCTCTACAAATAAAAATTTAAGAGGTGCCACTGCGGTCCAGCCTTTGTGCACTTGGCCTTGTGCTGAGCAAGGTGTGTGGCCTGTTCTTACCGCTGGGTTCTGCTGCCCCCACCCCCACTTTGGTGACTAAACCTGCAGCTCTGATCCTGTTCCCAAAGGGGCAGGAGGCTGGGCTCACTCCAGGCAGCCCCTGGCCTCCCTCACGGACCCCCTGTGTGGGGCTCATTGCTTTGATCGCCTTTCCAGCGCCAATGCTGCAGTAGCTGAGCCTGGCCTAGAGCTCGCAGTCACGAACAACGGCAGCCTCCTGCCTACTTGTCCCGCGCCGTAGAAGAGCCTGCCCTGGCGCTGCACTGGTCGTGGCTGCGTCAGCAGTGGGCCCGCACCTCCTTGCGTCTCCCTTGTAGGCCAGCCCTGCCCCAGATCTAGGTGCCTGCCCCTGAAGCGCGCGGCTGCCCGTGATGAACCCGGCGGGCGGTGGGCGGCTGCTTCGGCCAGTAGGTGGAGGCGTTGACCGGCCTCTGGGAACGGGGCGGGGCCTGCTCCTGGGGGAGGACTCCGCCCCCTCCCCAGGAGACAAATTACCCCGCGACCTTCACCAGGCGCGTTCTGGTCAAGATGGCGCTGGCGGCTGCTGTGAGAGTCCCGGCGCGCGTTTTGCTCCGCGCGGGTGCGAGACCCGGGGCGGGCAGGGGTCGGGGTCGGGGCCGGGGCCGGAGCCGGGGCCGGGAACTAACGGGCTTCTCCGCGCTGCCTTCGCAGGGGCCCGGCTCCCGGGCGCGGCCCTCGGACGGACGGAGCGGGCGGGCCGCGGGAGAGACGGCGCGCGGCGCTTCGGGAGCCAGCGGGTGTTGGTGGAGCCGGACGCGGGCGCAGGTGAGCGGACGGCACCGAGGGCGGGCGGGCGTGGGGCCCGGACCCGCGGGGGTCCGCGCTTGCGGAGCGCTGTCCGGAGAACCACGTCTGTCGACACTCAGTTTCTGTTTAGAACCCAAGGTTCGAAACAGAACCTTGCCTCTCTACCTGGATTCGTTCGTCATGAGACAAAAGTTTCTAGTTTTAAAGTTGTAGGGGGCCGGGAGCGGTGGCTCACGCCTGTAATCCCAACACTTTGAGAGGCTGAGGCGGGCGGATCACCTGAGGTCAGGAGTTCGAGATCAGCCTAGCCAACATAATGAAACCCCATCTCTACTAAAAAATACAAAAGAAAAAATTAGCTGGGTATGGTGGTGCCTGCCTGTAATCCCAGCTGCCTGGGAGGCTGAGGCAGAAGAATCGCTGGAACCTGGGAGGTGGAGGCTGCAGTGAGCCGAGATTGTGCCTCTGCACACCAGCTTGGGCCACAGAGCAAGACTCCGTCTCAAAATAAATAAATAAATAGGCGGAGATATGAGCTGTTATCTAAGTTATTCAGTTGGAAGTGGAAAATAATATTTTGGAATAAAATTATGTTTGTTAACACTCCCATGTGGCACAGAATCTCGTACCCACCCTCCCGTCAGAACCCTTGGCAAAACCCACTGGAAAGGATAGAAAAAGTACTTTTGGAAGAGAAGCCTACGCGCTCCCTCCAGAGAGGAGGCCGAGCTGAGGGCACCAAGAGGGCACAGCCCAGGGGCCAGCAGTTCCTCATCCAGGACATGCTGACCCGGACCTCCCCGTGCAGGCCTCAGTCCCTGCTGTGGCTCCTGAGAGGAGGCCCTGCCCCTCCGCAAGTAGGTCACAGCCCCTACCCTCCCCAACCCCCCAGACTCAGGGCTGTGCCCACACTGCACAGCTTCAGGACACCCGGCTCCAGGTGCCTCTTTTTGGTTCCGTTCTGTCTGTCTGGGCTCCTACAAACTGAGAGGGACAAACTAAGACCAACTACAAACTGAGTTTCGTTTCTTTTTTTTTTGGAGATGTAGTCTTGCTCTGTCGCCAGACTGGAGTGCAATGGCGCAATCTCGGCTCACTGCAACCTGTGCCTCTTGGGTTTGAGCGATTTTCCCTCGTTAGCCTCCCAAGTAGCTCCCATTACAGGGGCCCACCACCACACCCACTAATTTTTGTAAAAACTGAGTTTCTGAAGGGATCATTTCTGTAGCATATTTGAATGTATCTCAACAAAATGCAAAAAAAAAATTATCTATTTTTTTTTTTGAGACAGTGTCTCTGTCGCTCAGGCTGGAGTGCAATGGTGCGGTCCTGGCTCACTGCAATCTCAGTCAGGCCTGGCTTTCTGACCCCAAACTCTACTTTGTCTTTTTGTCTACCTTTTTTTTTTTTTTTTTTTTTTTTTTTTGAGACGGAGTCTCGCTCTGTCGCCCAGACTGGAGTGCAGTGGCGCGGACTCTGCTCACTGCAAGCTCCGCCTCCCGGGTTCGAGCCATTCTCCTGCCTCAGCCTCCCGAGTAGCTGGGACTACAGGCGCCCGCCACCACACCCGGCTAATTTTTTGTATTTTTTAGTAGAGACGGAGTTTCACCGTGTTAGCCAGGATGGTCTCGATCTCCTGACCTCATGATCCGCCCGTCTCGGCCTCCCAAAGTGCTGGGATTACAGGCTTGAGCCACCGCGCCCGGCCACCTTTTTTTTTTTTTAAAGACGGAGTCTAGCTTTGTTACCCAGGCTGGAGTGCAGTGGCACAATATCTGCTCACTGCAAGCTCCGCCTCCTGGGTTCACACCATTCTCCTGCCTCAGCCTCCCAAGTAGCTGGGACTACAGGCGCCCAGGTCATTTTTTTGTATTTTTAGTAGAGACGAGGTTTCACCATGTTAGCCAGGATGGTCTCAATCTCCTGACCTCGTGATCCGCCTGCCTTCGCCTCCCAAAGTGCTGGGATTACAGGCGTGAGCTACCGGGCCCAGCTTACTTAGTCTTTTTATATGGTGAAGCGGGGAGGCACTTGGGTAAAAAATTGTCATTGCACCAACACTTTTCCTTTTTTACTGGAGGTAGTGTGTGTGTGTGTGTGTGTGTGTGTACAGAAAAATGTTTATACCTGGCTGGGCACGGTGGCTCAAGCCTGTAATCCGAGCACTTTGGGAGGCCGAGACGGGTGGATCACGAGGTCAGGAGATCGAGACCATCCTGGCTAACCCGGTGAAACCCCGTCTCTACTAAAACATAGAAAAAAACTAGCTGGGCGAGGTGGCGGGCGCCTGTAGTCCCAGCTACTCGGGAGGCTGAGGCAAGAGAATGGCATAAACCCGGAAGGCGGAGCTTGCAGTGAGCTGAGATCTGGCCACTGCACTCCAGCCTGGGTGACAGAGAGAGACTCCGTCTCAAAAAAATATATATGTGTGTGTGTTTGACCAGGCGCCATGGCTCATGCCTGTAATCCCAGCACTTTGGGAGGCCAACACAGGAGGATCAGTTGAGCCCAGGAGTTTGAGACCATCCTGGACAACATAGCGAGACTCCATCTCTACAAAAAATTTTAAAATTAGCCATGTGCGGAGCTCTATGCTACTGGGTAGGCTGAGGCAGATCACTCGAGACCAGGAGGTCGGGGATGCAATGAGCTATGATTGTACCATTGGACTCCAGCCTGGGCAACAGAGCAAGACTCTGTCTCAAAATAAATAAATAAATAAGGAATATTTAGTACCCACCCTATGCCAGGAATGTAGCCACTTCCCACGTGATGTCTAAGCTCTTCCAAAGTCTCCTTGTTTTGTTTTGTTTTTGTTTGTTTGTTTGAGGCAGAGTCTCGCTCTGTCCCCCAGGCTGGAGTGCAGTGGCCCAATCTCGTCTCACTGCAAGCTCCACCTCCCGCGTTCACGCCATTCCCCTGCCTCAGCCTCCCAAGTAGCTGGGACCACAGGTGCCCACCACCACACCCGGCTAATTTTTTTTTGTATTTTTAGTGGAGATGGGGTTTCACCGTGTCAGCCAGGATGGTCTCGATCTCCTGACCTTGTGATCCGCCCACCTTGGTGTCCCAAAGTGCTGGGATTACAGGTGTGAGCCACCGTGCCCAGCCTCTCCTTGGTTATCTTATGCTCATCTCTGGTCTCTTTACCTTTCCCACCAGTGTGCTTGTTACCAGAACACCAGCTTGGTCTAAATCCGTGCTGCTCACCACACACATAGCCAATGATTGAGGCCAGGCGCAGTGACTCATGCTTGTAATCCCAGCACTTTTGGGGAGGCCTAGGTGGGCGGATCATTTGAGGTCAGAAGCTCGAGGCCAGCCTGGCCAATATAGTGAAACCCCATCTACTAAAAATACAAAAGATAGCCAGGCATGGTAACACACGCCTGTAATCCCAGCTCTTCGGGAGGCTGAGGCAGGAGAATTGCTTGAACCCGGGAGGCAGAGGTTGCAGTGAGTGGAGATCGCTCCACTGCACTCCAGCCTGGGTGACAAAGCAAGACTCCATCTCAAAAAAATAAAATAGGATGGGCGTGGTGGCTCATGCCTGTAATCCCAACATTTTGGGAGCCTAAGGCAGGCAGATCACCTGAGGTCAGGAGTTCAAGATCAGCCTGGCCAACATGACGAAACTCCATCTCTACTAAAAATACAAAAACTAGCCTGGCATGGTGGCAGGTGCCTATAATACCGGCTACTTGGGAGGTTGAGCCAGGAGAATCCCTTGAACCCAGGAGGCAGAGGTTGCAGTGAGCTGATAGCACTCCACTGCACTCCATCCTGGGCGACAGAGTGAGACTCCATCTCCAAAAAATAAAAATAAAAATAAAAAATACATAAATAGGCCAGGCGCGGTGGCTCAAGCCTGTAATCTCAGAACTTTGGGAGGCCGAGGCAGGTGGATCATGGGGTCAGGAGATCGAGACCATCCTGGCTAACATTTTAATAGAGTCAGTGAAACCCCAACTCTACTAAAAATACAAAAAAAAATTAGCCGGGCGTAGTGGTGAGCACCTGTAGTCCCAGCTGCTTGGGAGGCTGAGGCAGAAGAATGGTATGAACCCAGGAGGCAGAGCTTGCAGTGAGCTGAGATGGCACCACTGCACTCCAGCCTGGGTGACACAGCAAGACTCTGTCTGAAAAAATAAATAAATAAATAAAAATGTAAAAAAAACATAAATAAATAGTAATGACCACATGGATGAGTTTTGAACACATGATGCTCAGTGGAAAAAGCCGGCCACAAAGCCCACATACTGTGGTATCCTGGTGATATGGAATGGCCGGAGCAGGCAGAACCATAGACACAGAACGCAGATTGGCGGCTGCCAGGGGTTGGGGGTGGGATGGGGAGCAACTGCTAATGGGGACAGGGATTCTTTTGGGGACAATGAAAAGATTCTGGAAGTAGGCAGTGGCGATTGTTGCACAACACGGTCAGTGTACTGAATTGTGTAAGTGCCTGACTTGTTCACTTAAAAATGGCTAATTTAGGCTGGGTACAGTGGCTCATGCCTATAATCCCAACACTTTGGGAGGCCGATGCAGGAGGATCACCTGAAGTCAGGAGTTCATGACCAGCCTGGCCAACCTGGTGAAACCCCTTCTCTACTAAAAATGCAAAAATTAGCCGGGCATGGTGGTGTGTGCCTGTAATCCCAGCTTCTCGGGAGGCTAAGGCAGAAGAATGACTTGAACCCCGGAGGCAGAGGCTGCAGTGAGCCGAGATCGCACTGCTGCACTCTAGCCTGAGTGACAGAGCGAGACTCTGTCTCAAAAAAATTAAAGATAGAAAATGATTAATTTGGGCACAGTGGCTCATGCCTGTAATCCCAGCACTTTGGGAGGCAGAGGTGGGTGAATCACGAGGTCAAGAGATCAAGACCATCCTGGCCAACCAACATGGTGAAACCCCATCTCTACTAAAAATACAAAAATTAGCTGGGTGTAGTGGTGCACGCCTGTAGTCCTAGCTACTCCAGAGGCTGAGGCAGGAGAATCACTTGAACCCAGGAGGTGGAGGTTGCAGTGAGCTGAGATTGCATCACTGCAGTCCAGCCTTGACGACAGAGTGAGACTGTCTCAAAAAAAAATAATAAAGAGGCCGGGCACAGAGGCCCACGCCTGTAATCCCAGCGCTTTGGGAGGCCGAGGCAGGCGGATCACGAGGTCAGGAGAGCGAGACCATCCTGGCTAACACGGTCTCTACTAAAAAGACAAAAAATTTACCTGAGCTTGGTGGCGGGCGATTGTAGTCCCAGCTACTCGGGAGGCTGAGGCAGGAGAATGGTGTGAACCCGGGAGGCGGAGCTTACAGCGAGCCAAGATCACGCCACTGCACTCCAGTCTGGGCGACAGAGTGAGACTCCGTCTCAAAAAAAAAAAAAATGAAGGAAAGAAAGAGAGAGAAAATGGTTAATTTTAAAAGCATGCAGTTTAGGGCCGGGCGCGGTGGCTCAAGCCTGTAATCCCAGCACTTTGGGAGGCCAAGATGGGCGGATCACAAGGTCAGGAGATTGACACCATCTTGGCTAACATGGTGAAACCCCGTCTCTACTTAAAAAAAATACAAAAAACTAGCTGGGCGAGGTGGCGGGCGCCTGTAGTCCCAGCTGCTCGGGAGGCTGAGGCCGGAGAATGGCGTAAACCTGGGAGGCGGAGCTTGCAGTGAGCTGAGATCCGGCCACTGCACTCCAGCCTGGGCGATAGAGCGAGACTCCATCTCAAAAAAAAAAAAAAAAAAAAAAAAAGCATACAGTTTATATAGAATAAATGAAATTGTTAATTTATGTTATATCAATCTTACTTCAATTTAAAAAAACCATAGGCTCACTCCTGTACTCTAGCACTTTGGGAGCCTGAGGCAGAAGGACCACTTGAACTCAGGAGTTCAAGACCAGCCTGGACAACAAAATGAGACCTTGTCTGTACTAAAAAATCAAAAAAATTAACTGGGCATGGTGGCCCGTGTCTGTAATCCTAGCTACTCAGCAGGCTGAGTTGGGAGGATCGCTGGAGTGCAGGAGGTCAAAGCTGCAGTGAGCGGAGATCATACCCCTGCACTCCAGCCTGGGTGATAGAGTGAGACTCTGTCTCAAAAATAATAATAATAAAAAATAACCCCCAGGCTGAGCACTGTGGCTCACGCCTGTAATCTTGGCACTTTGGGAGGCCGAGGCGAGTGGATCACCTGCGGTTGGGAGTTCAAGACCAGCCTGACCAACATGGAGAAACCCCATTTCTACTAAAAATACAAAATTAGCTGGATGTAGTGGCACGCACCTGTAATCCCAGCTACTCGGGAGGCTGAGGCAGTCAAATTGCTTGAACCCAGGAGGTAGAGGCTGCAGTGAGCCAAGATCACGCCATTGCACTCCAACCAGAGCAACAAGAGCAAAACTCCATCTCAAAAAAAAAAAAAAAAAAATAGGACCGGGCACGGTAGCTTACACCTGTAATCCCAACACTTTGGGAGGCCGAGGTGGGCGGATCACAAGGTCAGGAGATCGAGACCATCCTGGCTAACACGGTGAAACCCTGTCTCTACTAAAAATACAAAAGAATTAGCAGGGCGTGGTGGCGGGCGCCTGTAGTCCCAGCTACTCGGGAGGCTGAGGCAGGAGAATGGCATGAACTCTGGAGGCAGAGCTTGCAGTGAGCTGAGATCACGCCACTGCACTCCAGCCTGGGCTACAGAGCAAGACTCCGTCTCTAAATAAATAAATAAATAAACAAAACCCCCCAAATGCACAGCTATCATGGCTTGGTTGAGGATGCAAGCTCATCAGAGTGCTTTTCCAGTGCCAGGTGTGAGCTTTCTCTTTTCTCATTTTTTAAATTAGGGGTGGCTGTGATGAAATTGAAGAACCCCCCAGTGAACACCCTGAGCCTGGAGTTTCTGACGGAGCTGGTTATCTGCCTGGAGAAGCTAGAGAATGACAAGAGCTTCCGCGGTGTTGTCCTGACCTCCGTAGGTGTCAGTTCAGCTCCCTACCCCAGCCCGAGTTCTCTGATGGGAGCATAGGCCTGTTGCCCATGGGAAGAGGCGGAGCCTGCCGATGGGTGGTGCAGGCCAGCCAGCAGCCCCACCACCCTGGACTCCAGGTGCCTCCAGGGGAGGCTTCCAGGAGCACAGTCTGGGTATGCCCCAGTAGGGACCCACACTGTCACGGGCCTCAAGCAGATCATTCCCAAAGGTGAAGGTGGACGAGTCTGGGAGATAACCTTCCCAGGAGACGGCTTTCCCAAGAGACAGCCTTCCTGGGATACATCCTTCCTGGTAGACACAATTCCTGGGAGACACCCTTCCTGGCGTGGGCCGTCGTCCAGGCGGACACTGGGGAGAGCTGTGGGCAGCGAGTGAGGGAGAGCCATGCATCTATGGGGTCACCTGGGACCCTAAGCACACCTGGTGGTGGCTTCCTGGGGTGCTCCCTGCTAGGATCACTTGGGTGTCCTGAGCCAGTCCTGCGAACAATGCCCGTGCTCTCCAATCCTCTGTGGGCCAGTCTTCGGGGCAAGTTCTCAGAGGGTGAACCTCTTTGGTCTGAGTTGTTGTGCAGGGGACTCTAAGTGTTGCCTGAGTGCTGGCGAACGCTAGGTGTGGCATCTGTGGGAACGGTGTCATTACCAGGGTCGCAGAGGGGCAATAAGTAGTGTCAGGCCCAGGAGGATGGGACCCCTGAGGGGAGGTGGGCCATGGCCGAGGTGACGGGGGTGAGGGGTCCTCGGAGGCTGGGGTCCCCAGCTTTACAGGGCCTGGCCTAGAACTCCTGACCTCAATCGATCCGCCCACGGGGACATCCGCCTCCCAAAGTGCTGGCCATGTCCAGCCTTATATATTTATTGAGATAGAATCTCTCTCTGTTGCCCAAGCTGGAGTACAGTGATGTGATCTTGGCTTACTGCAACGTTTGCCTCCTGGGTTCAAGCGGTTCTTGAATCTTGAAAATTTTAAAAATTTGTGGTAGATACAGTGTCTTTGTTGCCCATGTTGGTCTTGAACTCCTGGGCTCAAGCAGTCCTCCCACCTCAACTTCCTGATGTGCTAGGATTACAGGTGTGAGCCATTGCATCTGGCTAATTTTTTTGCTTAATTTTTACTTTTTTGTACAGATGGGGTCTTGCTGTGTTGCCCAGGCTGGTCTTGAACTCTTGGCCTCAAGCAATCCTCCCATCTTGGCCTCCCAAAGCTCTGGGATTACAGGCATGAGCCACCACGCCAGGCCTGGGTCTTGAGTAATGGAAGTAGAACGCGTTTTGTAGAAACAGAGGACCGGCCTGCCCATTCTGTGCAGCAGCAGCTCACGTCTGTTTGGGAACAGTGGAGCTGCGTTGCACACCCGCACCGCTCCTGGCTTTTTGACATGACCTGAGGATGTGGAGGCCATCCCATCTGTCCCGGCCCCCTCCTCCTCACCCACATTAGGTGGTTGTCGTCCTTTCTGTGGACAGTGTGGGGTAAACATCTGCCCAGCTCTGCTTGTGTGAATCAGGGTGAGCTGGGTTTGGCTGCAGGAACAAATTCACCCACAGCCTTGGGATCCGGCCCTCAGGAGGAAAACGTGCCGTGTCGTGCAGAGGGGAAAGCACCTTTGTTGTTTGCTCAGGGGGCTGTGACCGTGCAGGGGCCCCAGGGTGGGTTTTCCACTCCTCCCCAAGCCCGCCTTTCTGGCCAGCAGCCCTGACTGGGCGTCTGAGGCCCCCGTGCTGGCACCCACTACTCTAGCCATGGGAGGGTCCCTTCCACCTGTGCTCACCCCTCGCCTGCCCTTGGTAGCTCCTGAGAAACCCACACTTTCCAGATCCTTCTCCCACCCTAGCACTTCTGGTCCACACGGCGGTCTGTGGCTTGCTTGGCCCTTTGCGGGTGAATGATTCAGAACATGCACCTCCTCTGAACTCTCAGGAGTCTTCACCGCACCTCTGGGTTCCTCTGCCCGAGCCGGGCATGCGGAGCCAGAGGGCCGGCGCTCTGATGTCTCTGGGAGGTGCCTGGCCCTGCCTGTCCTCTCCTATCCAGTTTGAAGCGGGAAAGGGAAGAATGTTCTGGAAAGTACAGGGAAGCTGGGTCCAGGAGAAGCCTAGGCTGAGTCCCTGGAGCGCCTAGTCCTGGCTCCATGGGGGCAGCATCCACACCTTGAGTATGACCTGGCCCTGCTGTGCCTTGGGCAATTGGGCTCCTCAGTCTTCCTGCTGTGATGCCAGCTGGGAGGTGGACTCTGATTGGTGCGTGGCCCTGGCGCCCCCTGCAGGACTGCCCGGGTGTTTTCTCAGCCGGCCTGGACCTGACAGAGATGTGTGGGAGGAACCCCGCCCACTATGCTGAGTACTGGAAGGCCGTGCAGGAGCTGTGGCTGCGGTTATACCAGTCCAACCTGGTGCTGGTCTCCGCCATCAATGTGAGTGTCCCCACTCCCAGGTGGCCTCGCTGGCTCTTCTGGGCCAGCCCCGGGAGGTGGGGAGACACTGTCCTGCCCTTGGAATCTCTCACAGGGGAAGGGAATGGTTGGGGAGACCCTGAGATGTGCACACATGAGTGCCATTGCAGACCGCATGGCGTGTTGAAAAGGTGGGCCTCAGGTGAGGGGCCTGGCCGGGGTCAGTCAGACAAGAGCCAGTGGGTAGGGACCAGGGCCTGGGGTTGATGCCAGCCTGGGTGGAGGCTGTGTGTGGTGAGTGGGTGATTGGACCCACATTTTGGAAACATCACTCCATCCCTTCCCAAAGAAGGCCGGAGAAGCTGAGGACAACCTGGGGGCTCAACCTCAGGAACCAGGTGTCCTGTGGGGTGGCTACGACAAGTTGGGTGCGGGCCGGAGCCTGGTGGAGGGGAGGGCTGGTGTGAGAGAAGCCTCAAGGGTGCATGGCCATGCAGACAGGATGGGTCCTGTGCAGGACAGTGGGTGCCTGCAGTGACCACAGGGTGAGCGTGGGGTCCCAGGACATTCTGGTGGCGCTAGCTGCTGGGGTGGTAATGGGGCCCCCGTGGGGCATGACAGCTCTGACTAAATGCTTATGTGGCATTTTAGCATTGAGTAAAAGCTCTGAGAGGACAACCAACTTGCTCCCCTAACTGAATGGTTTTAAAAAGTGATTTTTCTGTTGCCTAAGAACTAATGACCCTCAGCTGAGGACGAGCTTCAGACCCTCCTTGCCGAGCACTAAGGGACCAGTTCCTTCCCCATCCATTTCCTGGTGCACACCCAGCCCAGCCCAGACCATTGTGGGTATGGAGCCCTGTGGGGGTTCGGGCACGTCGAGGGCACAAGCCCTCCTTGGCATCCTTGGACCCGGCCCTCTGGAATGTGGTTGGGACCAGCAGCACCTAAGAGTCTAAGAGCCTTGTCCGGCCTCTCCCTGCAGGGAGCCTGCCCTGCAGGAGGCTGCCTGATAACCCTGACCTGTGACTACCGCGTCCTGGCAAACAACCCCAGATACTGCATAGGACTCAACGAGACCCAGCTGGGCATCGTCGCCCCTTTCTGGTAAGGCCCAGGGCTGCAGCCACACTCCATGCTTGTTGTGGAGGGAACCGACCCACCTGGGGCCACGTGGTGAGCGGGTGTCTGCGTTCCAGGTTCAAAGACACCCTGGAGAATGTCATCGGGCACCGGGCGGCCGAGCGTGCGCTGCAGCTGGGGCTACTCTTCCCGCCGGCAGAGGCCCTGCAGGTGGGCATAGTGGACCAGGTAGTCCCAGAGGAGCAGGTGCAGAGCACTGCGCTGTCAGCGATAGCCCAGTGGATGACCATTCCAGGTGAGGCACAGGGCATGGCAGGTGCCGATGATGCTGGGGAGACCAGAAGGTTCTCCACCCAAAGGTTCTATGTGGACATCATGACTGCAGGAGACTGTTCAGAATCACAGTCATGTGGGTGTCAGGAGACTGCTGTAACAACGCAGCACAGACCGGGTGGCCCAGACCACAGAAGTTGATCTCACGGTGCTGGAGACCAGAGGTGCAAAATCAAGGTGTGGGCAGAGTTGCCCTTCTTCCCTGGGCTCCAGGGGAGGCTCCTTCCTGCCCCTGCCCACTTCTGCTGGCTCCAGGCCTCCCTGGGCTTGTGGACGCCTCGCTCTAATCTCTGCCTCCATCCTTACACGGCTTTCTCCCCTGTGTTTTTATGGGTCTCAGGTCTCTCTCTCCCTTCTCAGGACGCCTGCCATGTGATTTAGGACCCACCCTAAATCCAAGATGATCCCAACTTAATTACAATCTGCAGAGACTCTTTCCAAATAAGGTCACACTTCCAGGTTTCAGAGCAGTGGTTAGGAATTGGACCTATCTTTTGGGACACACTTTTCAACCTACTACAAAGACAATTGTCCACTTCATAGAAATAGAGCTGGTCGGCCGGGCGCGGTGGCTCAAGCCTGTAATCCCAGCACTTTGGGAGGCCGAGATGGGCGGATCACGAGGTCAGGAGGTCGAGACCATCCTGGCTAACACGGTGAAACCCCGTCTCTACTAAAAATACAAAAAACTAGCCGGGCACGGTGGCGGGCGCCTGTAGTCCCAGCTACTCGGGAGGCTGAGGCAGGAGAATGGCGTGAACCCGGGAGGCGGAGCTTGCAGTGAGCTGAGATCTGGCCACTGCACTCCAGCCTGGGTGACAGAGCAAGACTCCGTCTCAAAAAAAAAAAAAAAAAAAAAAAGAAATAGAGCTGGTCATGTCAGCGACGGTATACACCAGGCCCAGCAAATGCTGTCTCTAAAGGGCCAGGTGACTTGTAGGCTCTGTAGGTAAGACCTTTGTAGCAGAAAGCAGCCACAGAGGAGACGTAAACTGACAGGTGTAGCTGTGTTCTGGCAAAGCTTTATGGACACTGTGCCAGGCGCGGTGGCTCACACCTGTAATCTCAGCACTTTGGGAGGCTGAGGCAGGCAGATCACTTGAGATCAGGAGTTCGAGACCAGCCTGGCCAACATGGTGAAACCCCATCTCTACTAAAAATACAAAAATGGGCCGGGCATGGTGGCTCACGCCTGTAATCCCAGCACTTTGGGAGGCCGAGGCGGGTGGATCACAAGGTCAGGAGATCGAGGCCGTCCTGGCTAACACAGTGAAACTCCATCTCTACTAAAAATACAAAAATTAGCGGGGCGTGGTTGCAGGCGCCTGTCGTCCCAGCTACTTGGGAGGCTGAGGCAGGAGAATGGCGTGAACCCGGGAGGCGGAGCTTGCAGTGAGCCAAGATCACACCACTGCACTCCAGCCTGGGCAACAGAGCAAGACTCCGTCTCAAAGAAAAAAAATATATACAAAAATGAGCCGGGCATGGTGGCACGTGCCTGTAATTATAGCTACTCGGGAGGTTGAGGCAGGAGAATCGCTTGAACTTAGGAGGCAGAGGTTGCAGTGAGCCAAGATCACGCCACTGTACTCCAGCCTGGGTGACAAAGCAAGACTCCATCTCAAAAAAAAAAAAAAGATTTATGGACATTGAAATTTGAGTTTCACATAATTTTCACTTGTCACAAAATACTAATCTTTTGATTTTCAACTATTCAAAAATGTAAAAACCAGCCCAGCACAGTGGCTCAGGCCTGTAATCCGAGCACTTTGAGATGCCAAGGTGGGTGGATCACCTGAGGTCAGGAGTTTGAGACCAGCCTGGCCAACATGGCGAAACCCCGTCTCTACTAAAAATACAAAAATTAGCCAGGTGTGGGGGCGGGTGCCTGTAATCCCACCTACTCAGGAGGGCTGAGGCCAGAGAAGCACTTGAACCTGGGAGGCTGAGGTTGCAGTGAGCCAAGATCATGCCACTGCACTCCAGCCTGGGCGACAGAGTTAGATATGGTCTCAAAAAAAGTAAAAACCATTCATAGCTTCAGGGCCTTGGGAAGCCAGATTTACCAACCCTGATACAAGTAACTGAAGGCTATTCTGCCATTTCCTGTCCTATAAGAGAATATTCATTGCCATGGAAAAAATTTTTTTTCTTTTTTTTTTTTTTTGAGGCAGAGTCTCACTCATCGCTCAGGCTAGAGTACAGTGGCACGATCTCAGCTCACTGCAACCTCCACCTCCTGGGTTCACGCCATTCTCCTGCCTCAGCCTCCTGCACCATGGAAATATTCTTCATAATATAATTGAGTGAAAATAACACGTTAAGTGGCCAGGCACGGTGGCTCACGCCTGTAATCCCAGCACTTTGGGAGGCCAAGATGGGCAGATCACCTGAGCTCGGGAGTTCGGGACCAGCCTGGCCAACGTGGGGAAACCCTATCTCTACTAAAAATACAAAATTAGCTGGGTGTGGTGGCGCACACTTGTAATCCCAGCTACTCGGGAGGCTGACAGGAGAATCACTTGAACCCAGGAGGCGGAGGTTGCAGTGAGCCGAGATCCCACCACTGCAGCCTGGGCAACAGAGCAAGACTCCATCTCAAAAAAAAATAAATAAATGTAAGTTGGGAGTCACCCCACTGCCCCTGAAAGCGGGATTTCAGTGGTAGGTCCCATTTTCTTTAGACCATGCTCGACAGCTGACGAAGGCCATGATGCGAAAGGCCACAGCCAGCCGCCTGATCACGCAGCGTGATGCGGACGTGCAGAACTTCGTCAGCTTCATCTCCAAAGACTCCATCCAGAAGTCCCTGCAGCTGTACTTAGAGAGGCTCAAAGAAAAGAAAGGCTAACAGCTGGGCTGCCACAGACTTACAGCCACGCGTGCCCCTCTGGGTCCCAGGGAGGTCTTAAACAAGGCATTTTTCAACTTAAAAGTACTGCCAGCGTTTCATTTGGCTGATTTTACATAGAAGTTCCTGTTCCTCATAGCCCGGTGACCCAAGGCCCAACCACACACAAACACATGGGTGCCTGTGCCCAGCAGGCAAGGGGAGTTGAGGGCAGCCTTTTGACTTGGGATTGTGACTGGCAGGGGGCGCCATTCTGGACCTGGTGAGGTCGCCACTGAGTGTCTCCGTTCCCAAGACAGAATCGTAAATCAAGTCCCTGGTCGTCCATTCCGGCTTTGGACTGCCTGCTCTTAGGTGTGAGGCCAGGTGGTCTTGGCCCCCATGACCCACACAGGACTCCCCAGAGAAAAGCCTTTTGGCCACTGCCCTTACTCATCAGGATGAAGGGAGTGGACAGTGAATCAGAGCAACTGGGGGATCCTGAGCCGGCAGGAGTGGGACTCTGGAGGCAGCTATGCTGCCAGGGTTCCAAATGTCCCTTAAGAAGGATTTTGCAAGAACCAAACTCATCCAAATCCTTGAAACAAAGGTTTTTCCTCCCATGCAATTCAGACCAAGTTCCCACACCTTGCTAAGATGTGATGTTTCAAAAACCAGAAACCTCATCGGGCCCCCATCAGTGACCCAGTGGACCCATGGGCCTGCCTGTTCCCAATCCTAATGTGGTGGCCTTGCCCAGGGCACAGGACAGCAAACTTGAAGGGCTGAGTCATAGCGAGCTGTGCAGTTCTTTGCACGGGACCTTAGTCCCAAGCCACCTACCTCTGCAGGGAGGAGTCCAGCCCACCTACTGCTCTCAGGCTCCCCAAAAGCTCCAGGACTGCCGACCGACTGGGGCCAGTCTCCCCTTGCAGTGCTGGGTGAGACCAGGCCCCTGAGACAAGTGCCTGGGGGCTCCCCGCAGGGCCCTGGAATGGGGGCTGCGGGGTGGGCCTGGAGAGAGCTATTCTGAGACCCCCCCAAGGGCCCAGGAGGCTGGTGTGTCGGCGCCATCCCTGTCCCAGCTGTGCTCACAGTACAGGCTCCTGAGAGCATTTGTAGTTTGCACAGAGGATGAGCAAGGAGGGTCCCTGAGCTGCCTTCTGGAGCAAACAGGCTCTGGGGGTGGCCAAGTCCCACCAGGACACGGGGTGGGCAGCCCAGGACATGGCCCAGAGCCTGCCTCCCTGAGCTGCATTTCCTCAGGGAAGTGGGGCTGCCCTGAGGAGCTGAGGCTAGGTCCCTAGGAAGGACAGAGGCCTGGGAGCCAAGCTGTGGGGCCCGGCTGGGAGCGGCTCATTTATTGAGCAGACATTTGCCAGGCAGTGCCCTATGTGCCCCTCATGGGGCTCACAACACCCCCTGAGGTCGCTGGATGCAGCCCGTCTCACAGATGGGGAACAGAGTTGCAGGGCAGCCCATTACGTGTCCATGGCCCCTGGTCCACGCCCAGCCGACTCTGCCTTGGGGCCTCACTGAAGGGTGGCTGCTACCCTGAAGGGGCCACTGTGGGGCCATTCCTCAGGGCCAGGGTCTGCAGGTGGCATGCCCCAGCCAGGCCTCGAGTCATCTGTGGGACTTGAGGGTCACCTCCACCGGAAAGTGGTCGCTGATGGCGAGAGCCTGGGGAAAGAGAAAGAGCCTCAGGGGAAAAGTGGACCCCAGCCACCGGGATGGGCCCACTGGGTGTCCACAAGCCACTGCCTCTGCAGGAAGGGGCGGTGAGGCCTAGGTGCCCACGCCTGCTGCTGCCTGTGGTGGGGCAGGGGCCGGGGCAGAGGGTGTCACCATTGGCCCTTTGAGGGAAAGGCAAGGTACCCTCCCTGCCCGGAGCTCCACATGGGGTGGGCCAGGCTCTCAGGGTCCTTGGAAATGATCCCTGGTGCAGGGAGGGGAGCTGAGGCGGCCCCTCCTTGGGTGCTGGCCCCTCCCTGCTGCCTGCGTGCGCCCGGGCAATGGGGACCCAGGACCAGCGCCGCCCCACGGCCCACTCGCCTGAGTCTGGTCCAGGCCGAATTCCTCCTGGAAGTCGTGCACAGTGGCCGACTGGGGCTTCAGGCTTCGGCGCAGGCGGGCGCCGCAGGCCACGATGCGGTCGTAGGCGCAGTCTGAGTTGCCCACCGTGGTGTCGGCGTTGTCAGGGATGAGCCACTTGAAGACCTCACTGCTTCTCAGGCGGATGGCAGCCCAGTCCTGCGCCCGCACATAGCTGCAGTCGGCGTTGAAGTCCCCCAGGAACAGCATGTCCTGCGGGCGCCGCGGAGCCGAGTCTGAGCCGCCCCAGGAGCCGTCGAGGTCCCGCCCTCATGGCCCAGACCTCCGGGGTGCGCCTGCAGGGACCCCGGGACCGAGGGGTGGGCTTACGTCGGTGCCCCACTTGTCGATCACGTCCAGGTACACGTCGTAGAGCGCGTCGATCTCCGCCACGGCTTGATGCGGCGCCGCGTGCAGCGGGATCAGCACCAGCTTCTGCGCTGCTGCGGGAAGGGGTCGGGCGTCAGGTCCCGGCGGAAGGGGAGGGGCGGGTCGGCGGCAGGGGAGGGGCGGGGCCCGCTCACCTGAGCCGGGGGCCGAGAACTTGACCACGAAGGGCTCGCGGCTGAAGACGTCCTCGGGGTCCGGGTACTGGTATGTGTCCACGACAGACACCGCGTCCTTCCTAGGAGATGGGGGGGGACGCGCTGAGCCTCCCACCTGCGGCCCCGCGCGCCCCTCACTGCGGTCCGCCCCTCACCTGTACACGAACAGGTACATCTCCTTATACTGGTCCCGGCCCAGGGGCTGGCTGCTCACAAAGCTGTACTCGTGCTCGGACACCCTGCAGAGACAGGGGCCCGCTCAGGGTCAGGGCGCCACGCCGGGGCGAGATCCCGGTCGGGGGTCGAGACCAGGGGCCCTGCCCACCACACCTGTTGATCTGCTCCATGAGCGTGGACACGGCGCTGAGGTCTGGGTCTCGCACCTCCTGCACCAGCGCGAGGTCATAACCCGCCAGGATCTGGGGAGGAGTCGCGGGTGCGGGGTCAGCGCGGTCAGCACCCCCAAACGCCGCCCCACCCCGCCCCGGCCGGGGCCCCACCTTCGCGATGATGCTGCCGCAAGCCGGGTCCGACACTTTGCTGTCGCCGAAGCTCTGGATGTTGAAGGCTCCGATGCGAAGCGCCGTGGCCCTGGCGGCTTCCAGCGCCCAGAGCGCGGCCAGCAGGGCCCGGGGCCCGCTCATTGCCCGGAGCGAGGGGCTGGGAGGGACAGAAGCGGCCGCCTAGGCAGACCTGTTGTCAGACCCACCGACCCACCCCTCTCCTCCGCGGCCGCTCCGTGACGGCCAGTGCGACGCAGAATCCGCCCCTGCGCTCTGCAGGCTCCCAGGGCACTGCTGGGTTCTCAGGGACCGCTGCCTTCTCACTGCGCGGGAAGCTGCAGCTGGAATACAGGGTCCGACCCATCCAGCCCCAGCACAGCCAGCGGAGAGACTCACCTTGGATGTGGGTGCGGAGGCCCGAGGCTCAGGGGTTCTAGGGGAATGGGGATCCCGGGTCCAGGCTGCAGGCGTGTCCGACGCAGGACTGCACTGACTCCCTCCAGCAGCAGCTCTGGCACCAGGACAGGGGCCGGTATTTGAGGTCCTGGTCCAGGGAGGGGCCTGGCTGCGCTGGGCCCCGCCCCCTCGACCGAGCTGGGTGCCTGATGAACTCTTGGCTTTCATTCCCATGGAGACCTCCAGGGTAAGGGGTGGGAGACCTGCCTGAGCCCCTTCTGGTGCCCCAGGCCTGTCCCAAAACCGTCCCAGAAGCCCCTGCCAGCCCCCTAGGATGGAGGTAGACGGTCAGCCACATCCCAGTGTGGCTATTCTTGTCCCCACCCCTAGAAACTAGGTCGCCTAGACTCTCTCCCTGAGCAGAATCCCTTCAGGGAAAGGAAGGCAGCACAGGAAGGACCAGCCACACTCCTTGCCCAGCATCTCCTGCTGCTCCACCTGCTCACCCTGTGGTGGAGGCCAAGGCTCCCAGATCTCCCTGTCCCCGTCCCTGGGCCTCCCACCTACCCACAGGCCTCAGGCAGTGCAGCTGGGGGCACAGCTCCAGCTGGGCAGGGCAGGAGGCTGTTGGTCAACATGCCAATGACACCCACGCGCCACCAAGGCGCCGCCAGGGCTGGCGGGAGCCCCTGGGCAGGGCGGCCAGGCACGTGAGTCTAGGGGTGGCCTGGGAGGCAGGTGCTGCTGCCGGGACCTGGGCAAAGGTGGTGGCACCATCCACGGAGGCTGCCACTGCCGCAACATCACACGCTGCAGGTTCTCATGTTTTATTGTAAAGCAACAAGAAACTCTTATGTACACTGCCCATCTTGGGGCGCCTCCATTCTGTGCCATCTTCTCTGCCAGGCAGGCGTGGGCGGGGCTCTCAGGTCCTCTGCCCTGTCCCTGCCCGGCCAGGACCCCGCAGACCTCATGCTAGACGATGACCGTCTGCACCTCCAGCTGGCCCTCTGGCGAGGAGATGACCAGCTCGCCTGCATGCTCCAGGATCTCGATGTCCTCTGATGACACCATGGTCACAGTGGCCTGTTCAGTGCCACTCGCCCCTGCCCGGGTGGCAAGCACAGTGCCCTCGCTGATGGCTGAGGCCAGTGTCATGGCCACCTGTTCTGTCAGGCTCTCGGGGGTTGCGATGGTGATGGTGTCAGCAGCAGCCGCCTCTGGGCCCAGCGCTGTCTCCTCATCCATGGTGACATTCTGCACAATGATCTGGTGGCCGGCGCTGGCCTGGTGCACAATCTGCTGCACCACCTTCATGATGTGGCTGTCCACCTGCAGGGCCACGGCTCAGCGAAAGCGGCTGCGCCAGGGAGCCTCCCTGCCCCCGCCCGCCCCACCCCTCACCTCCGTCTGGGTGCCCTCGATGATCTCCGTGGCCTCACTGGTTTCCGCATCATCCGCAGCGGCCTGGGCAGATGGGCAGAAGGATAGAGGTCAGCTTTGGTTGCCCCTGGGTCCCAACCTGGCCCCAGGGCCCCACACCCACCTCAATGATATACTCCTGGGTGTCGGCTACCACGGACGAGAACTCCACCAACACCGTGTGCGGGTCCTCAGCGAGGACGGTGGTGGCTGCCGCGGGGCTCTCCTCGGACACCAGCAACTCCTCCACTTCCAGCAGGCAGCCCCCTGCGGGTGGGGACTCAGTCAGGGCTTGGCGAGCCCCAGGCCCCTCCCCTCCTCCTCCCGACTCCACGGGCCCAGACCTTTGGTGCGCAGGTGCCGGTTCAGCGTGCCGTGCTCAGCAAAGCCACGGCCGCACTTGTAGCACTTGAATGGCTTCTCGCCTGTGTGGTGTCGCACGTGCCGCACCAGCGAGCCCTTCTCTCGGAAGCCACGGCTGCAGAACTGGCACACATGCGGCTTCTCCTCCAGATGTGTCCGGAAGTGCACCTGCTGTGCGTTCTGTGGAGACACCTGTCAGTGCCAGCCTGGCCTGGGCCACAGCAGACTACAGCTCTCCCCTCCCACTTCTGGCCCAAGGGAGGGGCTAGGCCAAGACGGAGCACGGTGGAGGCAGGGAAGGGGGTGCACCGGGGCCAGGGCCAGGAAGCAGGATGGGGGGTCAGGTGCCAGGGTCCTGAGGCCAGAGGCCTACCTTAGTCTTGTAGCGCTTGCCACACTCGGGACAAGGGTATGGCCGCTCGTCTGAGTGGACACGCCGGTGGCCACGCACATGGGCGATGGTCTTGTAGAGCTTCCCGCAGTCGCCACAGCGGAAGCGGCGCTCACGCACGTGCACCTCCTGGTGCTTCTTGAGCAGGTAGGCCTTGGGGAAAGCCTTGCCACACTGCACACAGGCGAACGGCCTCGGCCCTGCAGCCACACACATCAGGCCAGGCCCATCACCGGCGGGCCCTCCAGGCCACCTGCCACCTGCCCACAGCTCCCCTGGCTCCCTGCTGTCTATGGACCCACCCTGGACACCCAGAGGCACCCCGGTCACCTATAGCCCATCCACTGCTGTGGGCCACACACCCACCCATCACCCACCGGTGTGGCCCCTCTTGTGGGCCTCCAGGGTGGCTGCTGTCGGGAAGGTCTCACTGCACTGAGGACATGGGTGGGTTCTGGGCACCGCTGAGGCCTCGCTGGCCACCTGCTGGGGAACCACAGGAAGGCCTCCAGCACCTGCGGCAGGCTGTGCCCTGGCAGTGCCAGGAACACAACCATGGGCCCCACCCTGGCAGGCTCCCTCGTGGCCCCAGGGAAGGCAGTAAACAGATCAATGGACAAAGTCACTGCAGAAAACCACTTCAGGGAGTGCAAAGGCCAGCATGGGGACAGCCCCCGGGATCCAGCCCTGAGAGGAGCCTGCAGGTGATGCCGGCACCTACTGTCTCCAGCGGCTGCACTTCCAGTACTGGCAGCTGCGGGGCTGCCTCTGCCAGGGGCTGGGGACTAGACCCAGCAGCAGGGGCTGGCTCCAGGGCACCCTCCTCCCCAGCGGTGCGCTCAAGGACGATGCCGGAGTTCTGCATGGCCTGGTGCAGCAGGTTCTCTCGGCTGCCTTCACTGGAGCAGGGGAGCTCCTGGGAGATGGGGGGCTGCAGGGGAGGCAGAGAGAGGAGGCTGGCCAGGCAGCCTGGCATCCAGCACCCACCCCATGGGGCAGACCCATGCCAGGAGCCTTGTGCAAACCCTCAGACCCCCATGGTGCTCCCACCAGCCCTGCTCTTCCAGCCCTCGCCTGCCTGGCCCAGACCCCTGGAGCCAGTGCTCAGAACAAAGACTGGCACCAAGCAGGCAGAAGACAGAGCGGCCCTCCAGGGCCCCCCGTCGCCCACACCTCCGGGGCCAGGGTTTTCATGCCCAGGGGCAGCTCCTGCATCTGGACGTGGACTTCGTGGATGACGGTGCCCTTGGCATCTGTCACCAGGTGAATCACAGGTGAAGTCTCTATGGGCTCGCCTGTCACCGATGATGTGACTGTCCCCAAGGTGGCAGCTCCAGCTCCAGACCCTTCAAAGTAGAGTGAAGGAGTGAAGCTCCCTCACATACCCCAGTGGTGGCTGGGTCCACAGCCAGTCCCCGGGATCAGGCAGCTGCCCGCATCATGCTGACCTGCAGGTGCATCCTCTTTGCTGACAACCACATCCTTGCTCACACTGAAGCGGATTTTCTCCGTGCAGGGGGTGAGAGACTTGAGGTGCCGGGTCAGTGCGCCCGACTCCCGGAAGCTCTTCCCACACTTGGAGCACTTGTAGGGGCGCTCATCTGCAGAGAGAACCTAGTCAGCCCCAGGCAGCCCCAGCAGGCTGGCGACAAGGTGACACGGTGAAGACAGGCAGGGGACCCTGCCTCATCCCCAAAGCTGGGGAGTGCGAGGCTGGGGCACCCCAGGGCCAGCCATCGGGGTGCTACAGGGCTCCAGCCCAAGGTGCAGCCAGCTCACCCGTATGCCGCCGGTGGTGCCGGATGAGTGAGCCCTTGGTGCGGAAGGAGGCCCCACAGAGCTTGCACTCGTGGTCCTTGCGGCTGCTGTGAGTGACCATGTGGGCCTTGAGGATGCTGCCCTGTGGGGGAGGGCGTGGCAGCTCAGGGCCGTCCTAGGGGAACAGGAGGGGGCCTGCCACCCGCACACTGGCTCCCCACACACCAGCTCACCGTCTTGAAGGTCTTGTGGCACAGTGCACACACATAGCGGCCGTCCTTGTTCACCAGTAGCTTCACCTGGGCCGGCTCGCCCTCCCCTGCGAGCCCCAGTCCCTGCTGGTGGGGGCTGCCCGGGGCCTCGGCCATCTCACTGTCCCCCGGCTCCGCCTCAGCACCCACGATGACCTCTTTGATGTGCCCACCACCTAGGAGAGGCATCTCGGCCTAAGCCCCAAGACCTGCCCCTACCCAGAGACCGCTGGCTCCAGGGGAGGGGAACTGCTGCTCCAAGCCACATCCTGGACCCAACCTGCACTGAGCCCTCAACACACAGGCCCGAGCAGCAGCCAAGGCCCCATTCAACTCTCCAGGTCAGAGTGAGCGGTGGAGAGACATCTCCGGACTCTGTCAGGCTGCCCAGAGATGCTCCAGGGCCCCCAAATGTGTCCACAGGGAGACCCACCATGGAACATGGCCCATCCCCAAAGCCAGCAGGACATGCGAATCCTGGTGACAAGGTCCCTGGGTGAAGAGACAGCCGCCTGTCCTGTTCGCTGCCACGGCTCCTGCCACTGCTCCCACCAACATAGGGAGGATATGCGTCCGGGGCCACTCCTCCATTAGAGGAGATGGGCCAGGCCGCTGTAGCAGGACAGACAAGGCAGGCTTGGCCTGGGAGAGTGATTGCTCTCCAGACACCCGGGACAGCCTGAGGCGAGGAAGCCGGGCTTTTGCACTTCTGGAGGGTGCTGGGAAAAATCTGACAATGTGCAAAGCTAGGTTGTAAACACACTTCACGTTTTCTGCTCATAAAGATGACAAGTGGGAAACAGCTGTGAAGCTCCTTCTTAGAAACCACCTCAGTCCGGCTGGCGTCTTGTTTTGACAAGCTGTTCTCTTGAAACACAACAAAAGCGCCGTGACTCAGAAACAATTAAGAGCCTCTCCTGCCCAAGCCCTGGCTTAGACGCTCGACGCCCCAGGAGTGATCTTCCAAAGGACAGAGGCCCCTCATGGGGAGGACCTGGGGGAACATGGCTGCTGCCAGGCCACAGAGGAGACACAAATTTTTTCCGCGGAAGAGGCAGGAGGGCCTGGAGGTGGGCTCCAACTGCGCATACAGCTGACCGCACCCCTGCACCCGCAAAGACCGGACCCGGCACTGCCCCAGCCCTTGGCCACCGGCAGGCAGGACCCTGTGCCATCTCCACTGGAGGCCAATAGGAGAGCTAGCAGCCCTGGACTCAGCCCACCAGGCCTGCTGACTGGCCAAGGGCACACTCAGGGTGCCCAGGATGCCCGCAAGGGGGAAAATCCCAGGGGTGCCAGAGGGGCAGGGGTGCTGAGAGGGGTCCCTGAAGCACAGGGAGGGGTGCTGAGCCCAAGACTGGGGGCTGCTAGAGGTTAGGTGGGTGGAAAGGGGCCTGGGTGGCCAGAGACCCAGCCCAGAGACCCCGCCAGAACCTAGGGAGTTCGTGCTCCCAGATGACGCCACCATCCAAACGCCAGGTCAAGGCCAGAGCCCGCCCCACCTCCCACATGAACATTCCGAGCTCTGAGTGGCACTGATGAGTGTCTTGGTCGCAGGAATGCCAGGGAAAGGCAGCACGGAGGTGAGACAGGTGCCCCGGCTGCCTCCTGGAGAGCGGCCTGCTCGCTAGTGCCCTTCCCAGGCCGGGGGCTGGCCCCTGCCACGGCTCCTCCACCCCCTCTTCCTGCCGCAGCAGGTACCAAGGGCTGCCAAAGGCCAGGTTCCGCCTGGTGCCCAAACCTACTTCCTGTCCAGCTGCCCACTCCCTGCCTGCCTCGGCCCCGGTCCAGCAGGCTCCCCAGGCAGCAGCCATGCTCCACCCCAACCTCCCACAGCATTAGGCCCAGACAGCTCCTTCCCTCACGTCTGCACACCCAGCCAGTTGCCCCTGCCGCACCCCCAACCCCAGCAGCCCCTGGCTCCCTCAACCTCCTCAGGCCCTGGCTGCCTCTGAATGTCCCCCTTGCACACACATCTGTCCCCGATGAGTGAGAGCTTGCCCATCCAGACCTCACAACAGCCCCTCCCACAGCACATCAGGGAGACGCCTTCACTTAAAAAGTAGCCATCAGAGAGAGCTGGCATTGCATGCTCATAAAAGCCCCATGAGGACCAGAGCAGCAGTCACCACCCCCACACCAGAGTGAGCACTGGGGACGGCAGGCCATCACAGCAGCAAGTCCGAGCTCAGCTGGAGAGGCGGCAGAGCCCCGTCCACCCTGCACCCACCCTCTAGAGCTGCTGCCGGGTGAACGGGCCATCCTGGTGGGTGCCTGGTGGATGCTGCTGCCTAGGGGCAGGGAGCAGGAACCAGGGGGTGGCAGGAAGTGGGGAAAATTCTGGGAGGGACAGGGCTGAGACCACCCAGGAAAGCTGGGGGGAGAGAGCACAGCCCGAAGACTCCCTGGTGCCTGGGTGTGCCCCCGGCCACTATGGACACCTGAGGAAGGCCCAGTGCCCAACGCTCCCTCCTCCTGCAGGCTATGCCCTCGGAAAGCTCCCACGAGGCCGCGGCCCCTCCCAGCCAGGCCCTGGTCTCAGGAGAGATGAGCATACAGGCAGCAGAGGCCCCATCCTCTGGCCCCGACCACGAAGGTCTGTCAGGCCAGTGATCCATGGCAGTTGGCTTACCAACAAGGTCAGGTGCGTGGCTGATGTCTGCTGCCAGGGAGGCTGCCTCCACTACAATGTGGGCCACAGTGATGGGCTCATCTGGGCCTGGGGCTGCCGGCACCACCTGCCAAAGGGGGCAGAAAACAGAGGGGACTCGTCTGTATGCTCTACAGTTAGTTCTCAGAGAAGAGGCCTGGGCTCTGCCAGTGTAAAGCTGTGAAGGTGTGGCCTGTGATGCTCAGGCCTGGGTCCATGTCCTTGGGACGGCTGGGGTGGGGGCTCTCCTCTTCCCCAACAGGACCACAGGTCCCAGACCAGCCCCTTCACCCATGGCCAGGGTCAGCGCCGTCACTCTCACGCCTCTGGCCACAGGGGCTGGACCTGGAGCACAGGGCACCTGCAGGGAGGGACCAGCAACTCTGGCAGGAAGCTGAGCCAGCCTGCAGGAACAACAGTGCGGTCCCAGCCCATCATTTCCGGCAGAGCGGTCTGAGGAGAGGGCCCTGGGGGTGTGAACCAGAGGCCTTCTTGGAGGAGGGGGCACCTCTGGGAGGGGCAGGTAAAGAGCACAGGCTCAGAGTGGGGTGAACAGGGTCCAGCGTCGTCTGGGCCATGCCCCGCTGGTGGTCGGAGACCACTGACCACCCTCTGAGCCTGCTCTCCTGACTGTGCAATGCAGACAAGTACCCACCGCGGCGTGTGCGGGCTTCACAGGCCTGTGCGCTCAGCCCAAGCCGGGCATGGGGCTCAGCAAAGGTGGCCGTTTGATGATGAGATGGTGGGACCTCCAGGGCCACACTGCACTTGTGAAGTCCCTAGGGACTGTGTGCACAGGACAGAAGATAAGCCAAAGAGACAGAAGCTGCCATGGCACCCAGAGCCAAAGGAGACCCTCAGGGTCCAAGAAAGAAGAGATCCCAGTCCCCAACAGCACAGGCTTCAGCCAGAGGCTGCCAAGAAGGCTGTGCCACCGCAGGCCCTCCAGGACACCCCAGAGCACCACAGGCTCACACACCCAGACCCTCCCACACCGCAGCCAGATGCCTGCCCTCTGCCCGCCCACGTGGGCCCCGGAACCAGCTGCACAGGTCTATCCTGGAGTGCGGCCACCTCCCCCGCCTGTCAGGTGAACCCGGGAGGGAATGGGAAGGTGGGTGGCGGCTCACCTCCTGGCCCAGCAACGCTGTGGTGGCAGGAGTGGCAGGCAGGGCCTCCTGAGGGGCCCGATGGCAGGCCTTCTGAATCTTGTGCTGAACAAAATCCTCCAAGGCGGTGAACTCCGCCTGGCAGCGGCCGCATCTGTGCACATCGTCCTCATCTGCAACGAGCCTGCTGTCAGCAGGGCCTGGGAAGGTGGAGGCTGGGCAGCCAGGGCCCCGTCTGGCTTTTCCTCCAGCCCTAGAACAGATTCCCCCAGGAGGCCGTCAGAAGCAGAGCTACTTCCCTAGGCTGCTGAGAACACACTCAGGCCCAAAACAAGGTCACCCCAGGGTACAGCTCTCATCCTCTGCAGGTCTGCAGGGGCCAGACCCACCCTCAGGAGGTCAGCACCCAGCAGAGGGTGGCCCTGACAGCATGCTTAGGCTGCAGGGATCTGCTAAGGCTGCCATGCCCAAAACCCTCACCTCAGTGGTGACAGGCCCAGAGAGGGGCTAGAGGCAGAGGGATTCCTCCATGCTTGGCTGGGGACAGTAAAGGACCAGGATTTAAGACTGTTGGGGCCAGGCATGGTGGCTCCCACTTGTAATCTCAGCACCTTAAGGGGCCGAGGTGGGAGGACAGCTTGAGCCCAGGAGTTCAAGACCAGCCTGGTCAACATAGCAAGACCCATCTCTACAAAAAAAAAAAAAAGGAAAATGTTTTTAAAGCATTGTTAAAACATTTAGGCCAGGCGTGGTGGTTCACACCTATAATCCCAACACTTTGGGAGGCCGAGGCAGCTGGATCACCTGAGGTCAGGAGTTCGAGACCAGCCTGACCAACATGGTGAAACCCCATCTCTACTAAAAACACAAAATTAGGCTCACGCCAGTAATCCCCAGTAATCCCAGCACTTTGGGAGGCCGAGGCGGGCGGATCATGAGGTCAGGAGATCGAGACCATCCTGGCAAACACAGTGAAACCCCATCTCTATTAAAAATACAAAAAAATTAGCCAGGTGTGGTGGCGGGCGCCTGTAGTCCCAGCTACTGGGGAGGCTGAGGCGGGAGGAGAATGGCGTGAACCCAGGAGGCGGAGTTTGCAGTGAGCTGAGATCACGGCACTACACTCCAGTCTGGACGATACAGTGAGACTCCATTTAAAAAAAAAAAAAAATTAGCCAGGCTTGGTGGCGCATGCCTGTAATCCCAGCTACTTGGGAGGCTGAGGCAGGAGAATCACTTCAACCCGGCAGGCGAAGGTTGCAGTGAGCCAAGACCGCCCCATTGCACTCCAGCCGGGGTGACACAGCGAGACTCTGTCTCAAAAAACAAAACCAAAATACAAACAGTTAGCCACGTGTGGAAGTGTGGTGGCTGGTGGCATATGCATCTGTAGTCCCAGCTACTCAGGAGGAATGCTTGAGCTCAGGGGCTGAGGCTGCAGTAAGCCATGATTGCACCACTGCACTTCAGCCAGGGCAACAGGGTAAGACCCTGTCTTAAAAAAGACAAAAACAAAACAAACTAACAAAAGCTGTGGGAGTCTGAGCGCGCCCTGGGGCATGTGAGTGGCCATCTCCTCATCTGCGAAATGGGCTGATGCCCACTGGCTATGGCTGAGAGGCAAACGCAGGGACCACTCTGCTCACTGTTTGGGACTTTACTTGTTCCCAAGGTTGAGCCCGTCACCATTGTTGTGCCGGACCCCAGTCCTGCAGAAGAGACCACCCCCTTACTGTGTGCCAAGCACCTCACTGGGGACGTCACCAAATCTTGCCAGCACCCTGCGGAAATGGAGAGAACTATTCCCATCCTAGGAAAATGACCTGAAGTTCAAGGTCACCCAACCGCTGAGTGTCAGGGACAGTGCCTGTTTACACAAAGGGATAGGAGCTGTTCCTTCTGCTTCCATAATAGCTTGCCAGCTCTGACCACTCACGTTCAGTCCCTCGTCAAGATCAAACCCAGGCCTGATGCCCGAAGGAGCTGGGCAAATGTTTACTGTTGAATTCGAGGGCAGAGAAAGGGCCAAACCACAGCTATGACTCCCCTGCAGAGGGCCACTCAACAGAGAATTGTCCCCCTCCTGATGGCTCCCAGTTACAAACCAAGCTTTGAGGTGTGCACCACCCACCTCCCCTTCCCACCCCACTCCCGTGTCTCACTTGGCTCCAGGGCATTGCCACTGAAGAACCCCCTACCCTAGAAGGGGACACACCCAGCCCATTGCACACTAAACAAGGCCGCAAGCAGGCCCAGCAAGGCCCAGCAACCTCTAAAGGGACCCCTCGCCGTGATGGCACTGCCCTTCTCCAAGCTGAACGAGAAGGGGCAAGGAAAAAAGGCAGAGACTATGAATCCTATGGGGACAAAGACAAGACCACCCTCAACCTAATCATTAACCACCTCCCTTCCTGTCTGACCCAATCTGCATCCTTTTTTTTTTTTTTTTTTTTTTGAGGCGGAATCTCACTGTGTCGCCTAGGCTGGAGTGCAGTGACGCGAGCTTGGCTCACTGCAAGCTCCACCTCCCAGGTTCACGCCATTCTCCTGCCTCAGCCTCCCTAGTAGCTGGAACTACAGGCGCCCGCCACCACGGCAGCTAATTTTTTGTATTTGTAGTAGAGACGGGGTTTCACCATGTTAGCCAGGATGGTCTCGATCTCCTGACCTCGGGATCCGCCCACCTGAGCCTCCCAAAGTGCTGGGATTACAGGCATGAGCCATGGCGCCAACCTTTTTTTTTTTTTCTAAACAGATCAAGAGTTGGGCGTGGTGGTTCACGCCTGTAATCCCAGCACTTTGGGAGGCTGAGGCAGACAGATCACCTGAGGTCGGAAGTTCGAGACCAGCCTGGCCACCATGGAGAAACCCCATCTCTACTAAAAATGCAAAATTAGGCCAGGCGCGGTGGCTGAAGCCTGTAATCCCAGCACTTTGGGAGGCCGAGACGGACGGATCACGAGGTCAGGAAATCGAGAGCATCCTGGCTAACACGGTGAAACCCTGTCTCTACTAAAAAAATACAAAAAACTAGCCGGGCGAGGTGGCGGGCGCCTGTAGTCCCAGCTACTCCCGAGGCTGAGGCAGGAGAATGGCGTGAACCTAGGAAGCGGAGCTTGCAGTGAGCTGAGATCCAGCCACTGCACTCCAGCCTGGGCAACAGAGCGAGACTCCGTCTCAAAAAAAAAAAAAAAAAAAATTAGCCAGATGTGATGGCACATGCCTGTAATCCCAGCTACTCGGGAGGCTGAGGCAGGAGAATAGCTTGAACCCAGGAGGCGGAGGTTGCGGTGAGCCGAGATCGCAGCACTGCACTCCACCCTGGGCAACAAGAGAGAAACGCTGTCTCAAAAACAAAAAAGAAAATAGAAACGAGGTCTTACTATGTTGCCCAGGCTGGTCTGGAACTCCTCGGGCTCAGGTGATCCTCCCACCTCAGCCTCCCAAAGTGTTGGGGTTACAGGTATGAGCCACAGTGCCCAGCCATCTGCAGCCTCATGGGACAAGCTCAGAGGGTACAGACCCAAGCTCCACCTCCAAAAGCTCTCAGTGCCCCCAGGAATGGGCACCTAGTGCATCCCCAACACTGCTCTCAGCACATGACACACAATCTTTTTTCTTTTTTTGAGACAGAGTCTTGCTCTGTCACCCAGGCTAGAGAGCAGTGGCGCGATCTCGACTCACTGCAACCTCCGTCTCCTGGGCTCAAGCAGTTCTCCTACCTCAGCCTCCCAAGTAGCTGGGATTACAAATGCGTGCCACCACGCCCAATTTTTATATTTTTAGTAGAGATGGGGTTTCATCATGTTGGCCAAGCTGGTCTCGAACTCCTGACCTCAGGTGATCCACCTATCTTGGCCTCTCAAAGTGCTGGGATTACAGGTGTGAGCCACCCCGCCCGGTCACAATCTCTATTTTAATTTTCATGATGCTTTCCTGAGGCAGCAGAGCCCAGAAGTTAAAGGCCTTCACAGTGCGGAGATCCAATCCAACCCTTGCTACTTACTACCTGGGAGACTCCGGTCACTTTCTTTTTTTTTTTTTTGAGACGGAATCTCACTTTGTCGCCCGGGCTGGAGTGCAGCTCACTGCAAGCTCCAGCTCCCGGGTTCACGCCATTCTCCCGCCTCAGCCTCCTGACTACAGGCGCCCACCACCACGCGCGGCTAATTTTGTTTTTTCTGTATTTTTAGTAGAGACGGGTTTCACCGTCTTAGCCAGGATGGTCTCCATCTCCTGACCTCGTGATCCGCCCGTCTCGGCCTCCCAAAGGGCTGGGATTACGGGCATGAGCCACCGCGCCCGGCCCACCCGGTCACTTTCACGTCTCCAACCTTCCATTTTCCTCTTCCCCAAAAAGAAAATAACAATAACGTCCACCTGTCAGGATTGGTTTGAGAATGAAAAATCCTAACGCAGGATAAGGGCTTGTTACATTACTGGCAGAAGCCGCCGCCCCATCCTGTAGTGGAAATAGAGGTTCCCAGAGGTGGGGTCACCTGCCCAGGATCAAAGAGCTAGAAAGTGGCAAGTGTGGGACGGGACGGTGCCACAGGCTGGCTGCAGTGCAAGTCCTCTTGCACTAGGCTCTGCTGCCTCCCTACGGACAGGCCCAAAGCCCAGATCCTGGAGAAACCGAGGCTCTCTTGGAACCACCAACAGGGCCCTAGAGGCCCATCAGGTGAAGGGGGAAGGGGCCCAGAGGAGGAGAAGGCCAGACTCAGGCATCGGAGGCAGAGAGGGGCCGGGAGGCCGGCCCGAGGGGCAGGGTCGGCGGTGGCGGCGTCTGCGAATGTCTACACAGGGCGCTCGGGGGCTCAGCAACCCGCGAGCACTTGTGGGCGCACACCGCAGCGAGGGGGGTGACGGGCGCCCCGCAGGAGAGGCCCGTGAGGGTCGCAGCAAACCTGGGGGTCTCGTGGAGGGCTGTGAGGGCCCCGCGAGATCCGCGAGGTGTCTGGGTCTGGGAGGGTCGGTCGTGCCCGCAGCTCGGGCCATCCGGGCCCCCACCCCGACCGCACCCTCCGGGTCGGCCCGGTTACCTTCCTCGCTGAAGGGCGCCGGGAGGCCGAGGAAGCCGCTGGGGGCCAAGGCCGCCGCCACCGCCGCAACCGCACCCTCGCCCGCTTCTCGCCCGGCTTCGGCCGGGGCTTCTGCCGTATGAGCGGCCGTCACCCGTACTGCCATCGCGCCCTCCATGTCGCAACGCGCCGCAGGAAGATGGCGGATTTACGACCATGTCGTCATAACAACGGGCCGCGCCGAGGCCGGCGTGAGGGAACGGAGAGAGGCGGGCGGGGCGGAACCGGAGCGGATTGACGGACATGCGGGGAGCGGGGCCTGGATAGCAGTGTGGCCCTAAAGGGCAGAGGCAGGGCCGGGCCCGCTGAGAGCGAAGATGGAGCGGGACTGTGAGGAGGGCGTGGTTACGGTGGAGCAGATTGACAGGCAGGCGGCGGGGCAGCAGAAGAATCTGTGTTCGAGGCTGCACTGGGATTTGAGAGCCAGAGAACGCGAGGGGCGAGCGTACTGACGGGTGCGAGGCAGCCGCGCCCCAGAGCTTCCGGACCTAAGGATAGGTTGCCCCGCCCACGGCTGCTGCTGGGAAACCGCCACAGCTCCAACCAGGGGTACGGTGCTCGCTGCCCACTGACCGCCTCTAGTGTTAGAGACTCCCAGGATGATTACCCGGGTCACGGGAGAAGAACACCGGTCGGGGATGGCTCATGGGTAGCTTTGCGAAGCTGTTTTATTCTTTTATATACTTTTTAAATTGTTTTAAATTTATTTATATTATATATTTTAAATACAGACGGGGTCTTGCTGTGTTGACTAGGCTGTTCTCAAACTCCCAGCCTCAAACCATTTTCCCATTTCGGCCTCCCAAAGTGCTAGTATGACAGGCATGAGCCGCGACTTCCAGCCACACTGAATTTTTGGTTTTGGGGATGAGGGTTGTTTTTGGCTTTTGTTTGTTTTGGGTGTTTGTTTTTGAGACAGAGTCTCACTCTGTCGCCAGGCTGGAGTGCAGTGTCGCGATCTCACTGCAACCTCCGCCTCCCAGGTTTAAGTGATTCTCCTGCCTCAGCCTCCCGAGTAGCTGGGACTACAGGCGCGCACCACTACACCCAGCTAATCTTTGTATTTTTAGTAGAGACAGGGTTTCGCCATGTTGACCCGGATGGTCTGGAGCTGTTGACCTCATGATTCGCCCGCCTCGGCCTCCCAAAATGCTGAGATTATAGGCGTGAGCCACTGCACCTAGCCTGTTTTTGTTTTTTGAGATGGAGTCTTGCTCTGTCAGGCAAGCTAGAGTGCGGTGGCGCAATCTTGGCTCACTGCAACCTCCGCCTCCCAGGGTCAGGTGATTCTCCTGCCTCAGCCTCCTGAGTAGCTGGAACTACAGGCACCTGCCACCACACCCGGATAATTTTTTGTATTTTTAGGAGAGACAGAGTTTCACCATGTTGGCCAGGCTGGTCTTGAACTCCTGACCTCAGATGATCCGTCCATCTTGGCCTCCCAAAGTGCTGGGATTACAGGCGTGAGCCACCGAGCCTGGCCAGATTTTTTTTTTTTTTTTTTTGAGACAGCACCTTGCTCTGTCGCCCAGGCTGGAGTGCAGGGCCGTGATCTCAGCTCACTGCAGCCTCCACCTCAGTCACCCAAGTAGGTGGGACTACAGGTGCCCACCACTAGCTAATTTTTGTATATTTTGTAGAGATGGGTTTTTGCCATGTTGCCTAGGCAGGTCTAGAACTCCTGAGCTCAGGCAACCCGCCCGCCTCAGCCCCCTTACATACTTTTTTAAAATTGTGGGTCAGGCACAGTGGCTCACTCCTGTGATCCCAGCACTTTGAGAGGCTGAGGTGGATCACCTGAGGTCAGGAGTTCAAGACCAGCCAGGCCAACATGGCAAAATTACGTCTCTACTAAAAATACAAAAATTATCTGGGTGTGGTGACGCACGCGTGTAATCCCAGCTACTCGGGAGGCTGAAGCAGGAGAATTCTTTGAACCCAGGAGGCAGAGGTTTCAGTGAGCTGTGATCGTGCCACTGTACTCCAGCCTGGGCAACAGAACAAGATTCTGTCTCAAAAAAAAAAAAAAATTGTGGTAAATACACATAAAATGTACTATTAGCGACAATCACAGCGTTGTGCAACCATCACAGCTATGTGGATCCAGAACCTTTTTGGCACCCTGAAAGGGAACCTATACCTTTTAAGCAGTGACTCCCCATCCGCCCCTCCCCGCCAGCCCTGGGTAGACACCAGTCTGCTGTCTGCCTCCACAACCAATTGACCTATTGTGAACACATGTGACTACAATATGTGACTTTTTTTGTTTGTTTTTTGAGAAGGAGTCTCGCTCTGTTGCCCAGGCTGGAGTGCAGTGGTGCGATCTCAGCTCACTGCAAGCTCCGCCTCCCGGGCTCACGCCATTCTCCTGCCTCAGCCTCTCAAGTAGCTGGGACTACAGGCGCCCGCCACCACGCCCGGCTAATTTTGCATTTTTAGTAGAGACAGGGTTTCACCGTGTTAGCCAGGATAGTCTTGATCTCCTGACCTCGTGATCCACCCACCTCGGCCTCCCAAAGTGCTGGGATTGCAGGCGTGAGCCACCGCGCTCGGCGCTGTTTGTTTGTTTTGAGACAGAGTTTCACTCTGCCACCCAGGCTGGAGTGCATTGGTGTGACCCTAGCTCACTGCAGCCTCCACCTCCAGGCTCAGGTAAGGTTATCAGCAGTGAGGTTGGGGTAACAATGGGCCTGCTTTCTGCGAGCAGCTTGCAGAGGTTTTGAGCAGAGGGATCACTGCAAGGTTTTGAGCAGAGGGAATGATAGTGGGTGTTTCAGAAACATCCCTCTAACTGCTGCGAAGAAAAAGGGACTTTAGGCTGGGCACAGTGGCTCACACCTGTAATCCTAACACTTTGGGAGGCCAAGACGGGCTGATCACCTGAGGTCAGGAGTTCAAGATGAGTCTGACCAACATGGTGAAACCCCATCTATAAAAATATAAAAATTAGCTGGGCGTGCTGGCGGGTGCCCGTAGTCCCAGCTACTTGGGAGGGTGAGACAGGAGAATTGCTTGAACCCAGAAAGCGGAGGTTGCAGTGAGCTGAGATCTCGCCACTGCACTCCAGCCTGGGCAACAGTGCGAGACTCTGTCTCAAAAAAAAAAAAAAAAGAAAAGAAAAAGGTATTTTAGGGCCCAAGCAGAAGCAGGAGGGGGCTCAGAAAGCCACTGAGAGCCAGGATGGGTGGTCTCTGAGTAGGGCAAACAGAAGGAAGAGCAGGTTGGAGCTTTTGGAGCTTGAGGGTTCTGGGGAGCTGCTGGGGAGGAGGACCAGGAGACAGGTGGGTGAGGTGAAGCCAGGGAGGAGGTGAGCGCAGAGCCCCAAAACACCTCCATTCATGGTGTGCTGAGGAGTAACTGAGAAGCCAGTATCCAAGGGAATCAGGGGTATGGATGGGATGTTTGTCCCCTCTACACCCGTGCTGAAACTTTATCCCCAAAGTGTAACAGCATTAAGAGGTGAGGCCTTTAAGAGGCAAAGGGGGCTGGGAGCAGTGGCTCACGCCTGTAATCCCAGTATTCTGGGAGGCCGAGGCAGACAGATCATCTGAGGTCAGAAGTTTGAGACCAGCCTGGCCCACACAGCAGAAATCCCCATCTCTATTAAAAATAGAAAAGTTAGCCAGCTGTGGTAGCACACACCTATAATCCCAGCTACTAGGGAGGCTGAGGCAGGAGAATTGCTTGAACCTGGTGAGATGGAGATTGCAGTGAGCTGAGATAGCACCACTGCCGGCCAGCCTGGCTAACAAAGTGAGACCCTGTCTCAAAAAGAAAAGGGCATCCTGACCAGGTGACCTCAGGCCCTGCTTTGGCTGGAGCCCAGGCCCCTGGAAGGCAGAGAGGCCAGGCACAGGCAGCAAGACTAGAGCCTCCCTTTCTCCAGATGGCGTCCTTTCCCATGCAGGCCTCAGCCTGGCTCAACAGAATTATGCCTGTGGACATTCCACGGCCAGACCCAAACAGGAACCACAAAATCCTTTTTTCTTTTTTTGAGATGGAGTCTTGCTCTGTCACCCAGGCTAGAGTGCAGTGGTGCAACCTTGGCTCACTGCAACCTCCATCTCCTGGGTTCAAGCAAGTCTGCCTCAGCCTCCCAAGCACGTGCCACCACGCCCAGCTAATTTTTGTATTTTTAATTGAGACAGGGTTTCAGCATATTGGCCCAGCTGGTCTCTAACTCCTGGCCTTAAGATCCGCCCACCTCAGCTTCCCAAAGTGCTGGGATTACAGGTGTGAGCCACTGCGTCCGGCTTCCAAAATCCTTTATTTAGCCAATCCCATGTTGAAGAATATTTAAATTACCTCTTTTTTTTTTTTTGGTCACTTGCATCCTTTTTCAACATCCCTCTTTTTAGCTTAACTCATTAGAAGCAATACATCTGTGAGGCCGGGCGCGGTGGCTCACACCTGTAACCCCAGCACTGGGAGGCCGAGGCGGGCGAATCACGAGGTCAGGAGATCAAGACCATCCTGACTAACATGGTGAAACCCCGTCTCTACTAAAAAATACAAAAACTGGCCGGGCGCGGTGGCTCAAGCCTGTAATCCCAGCACTTTGGGAGGCCGAGACGGGCGGATCACGAGGTCAGGAGATCGAGACCATCCTGGCTAACACGGTGACACCCCGTCTCTACTAAAAAAAAAAAAAAAAAATACAAAAACTTAGCTGGGCATGGTGGCGGGCCCCTGTAGTCCCAGCTACTCAGGAGGCCGAGGCAGGAGAATGGCGTGAACCCGGGAGGCGGAGGTTGCAGTGAGCCGAGATCACGTCACTGCACTCCAGCCTGGGTGACAGAGTGAGATTCCGTCTCAAAAAAAAAAAAAAAAAAGCAATACATCTGTGAAAACACTGATTCAATGGCTACATATACATATTTTATATATATATATATTTGTTTTATATATATTTGTTTATATATATGTTTTATATATATTTGTTTTATATATATATTTGTTTTATATATATATATACACACATATATATATATATTTTTTTTTTCTTTTTTTTGGGGAGAGAATTTCGCTGCTGTTACCCAGGCAGTGGCGCAATCTCTGCTCACCACAACCTCTGCCTCCCGGGTTCAAGTGATTCTCCTGCCTCAGCCTCCCGAGTAGCTGGGACTACAGGTGCACGCTACCACACCCAGCTATTTTTTTTTTTTTTTTCGAGTGGGAGTTTCACTCTTGTTGCCTAGGCTGGAGTGCAATGGTGCAATCTCGGCTCACCACAACCTCCGCCTCCCAGGTTCAAATGATTCTCCTGCCTCTCAGCCTCCCGAGTAGCTGGGATTACAGGCATGCAACACCACACCCAGCTAATTTTATATTTTTAGTAGAGATGGGGTTTCTCCATGTTAGTAAGGCTGGTCTCAAACTCCTGACCTCAGGTGATCCACCTGCCTCAGCCTCCCAAAGTGCTGGGATTACAGGCGTGAGCTACCACGCCCAGTGAGCTACTTATATTTTCTATTGCAATGTAAATTGATTCAACTCTGTTAACGTGAAATAGTGTCTGTTTTTGTGCCACTGAAAGTCATCCCCAGGTCAGCTTGCAGTACACGATGCTTACCTGGGGAGACAGTGGAGTCATCCCCTCACAGATAGAGACTGAATGCCTCCTGTGTGGGGGGCACCCAAAGGGGTCCTCTACCCCCAGATGCAGGGCCACGTCACCTTGTTCCCAAAGTCAGTCCTCTCCTCTCAAGTGCACTTTCCCTCCCAGCCTCCGCCAGGACCTTCCCCACAAGTGACCATGCCTCCCCTCCCACCTGCAGACATACAAGCACATTCTGAGGATATTAAGCCGACCAGATGGGGCAGAGCTCAGCTTTGGGGTCGACTGAGTTTAATCCCAACTCAACCTTGTCCAGCCGGCGACTCTCTGTGGCTCAGTTTGGCCATCTATAAACGGAGATATGAATAATCCCTGCCTCTCAGGCCTGTCCTGTGACTCTAAGGAGGTAATGAAGGTAAAGAGCAGTGGTGCCGCAGCCTAGATGCTCACAGAGTGCCCAGTAAGCCAAGGCAGCCGGGCGAGTGTGGAAGAAGACGGCCCGTGGCTGGGCATCATCAACAGTCCCCATTCCAGCCATTGTCTCAAATCAGCTACCTCTTGCCCTGTAGTAAATGCAGAGTGTGGCCGGGCGCGGTGGCTCACGCCTGTAATCCCAGCACTTTGGGAGGCCGAGGCGGGCGGATCACGAGGTCAGGAGATCTAGACCATCCTGGCTAACACGGTGAAACCCCGTCTCTACTAAAAATGCAAAAAATTAGCCGGGCGAGGTGGCGGGCGCCTGTAGTCCCGGCTACCCGGGAGGCTGAGGCAGGAGAATGGCGTGAACCCGGGAGGCGGAGCTTGCAGTGAGCCGAGATCGCGCCACTGCACTCCAGCCTGGGCGACTGAGCCAGACTCCGTCTCAAAAAAAAACAAAAAAAAAAAAAAAAAGAAAAGTAAATGCAGAGTGTGATTGTTGTCAAATTCAGTTCTGCTCAAGGTCAAGGTCATCTTTTTGTTTTTTGAGATGGAGTCTCGCTCTGTTGCCCAGGCTGGAGTGCAATGGCCCAATCTCGGCTTACTACAATCTCCTCCTCCCAGGTTCACACCATTCTGCTACCTCAGCCTCCCGAGTAGCTGGGACTATAGGCCCCCACCACCATGCCCAGCTAATTTTTTTGTATTTTTAGTAGAGACGGGATTTCACCGTGTTAGCCAAGATGGTCTCGATCTCCTGACCTTATGATCCACCCCCCTCGGCCTCCCAAAGTGCTGGGGTTACAGGTGTGAGCCACCGCGTCCAGCCTTTTTTTTTTTTTTTTGAGACGGAGTCTCGCTCTGTCGCCCAGGCTGGAGTGCAGTGACCAGATCTCAGCTCACTGCAAGCTCTGCCTCCCGGGTTCACGCCATTCTCCTGCCTCAGCCTCCCAAGTAGCTGGGACTGCAGGCGCCTGCCACCTCGCCCGGCTAGTTTTTTGTATTTTTTAGTAGAGATGGGGTTTCACCGTGTTAACCAGGATGGTCTCGATATCCTGACCTCGTGATCCGCCCGTCTCAGCCTCCCAAAGTGCTGGGATTACAGGCTTGAGCCACCGCGCCCGGCCTTTTTTTTTTTTTTTTTTGAGAGGGAGTCTGAGTCTGGCTCTGTGGCCCAGGCTGGGGTGCAGTGGCCGGATCTCAGCTCACTGCAAGCTCCGCCTCCCGGGTTTACGCCATTCTCCTGCCTCAGCCTCCCGAGTAGCTGGGACTACAGGCGCCTGCCACCTCGCCCGGCTAGTTTTTTTGTATTTTTTAGTAGAGACGGGGTTTCACCATGTTAGCCAGGCTGGTCTCGATCTCCTGACCTCGTGATCCGCCCGTCTCGACCTCCCAAAGTGCTGGGATTACAGACTTGAGCCACCACGCCCGGCCCTTTTTTTTTTTTGATATGGACTCTTGCTCTGTTGCCCGGGCTGGAGTGCAGTGGTGCAATCTCAGCTCACTGCAGCCTCCGCCTCCCAGGTGCAAGCGATTCTCCTGCCTCAGCCTCTCAAGTAGCTAAGATTACAGTCATGTGCCATCACATTTGGCTAATTTTTGTTCTTTTGGTAGAGACAGGGTTTCACCATATTGGTCAGGCTGGTCTCCAACTCCTGACCTCAGGTGATCTGCCCGCCTCGGCCTCCGAAAGGGCTGGGATTACAGGCGTGAGCCACAGCACCCAGCCAGAAGGATGAATTTCACAAACATTATGTTAAACCATAGAAGCAAGAGCCAGAAGCACATACCGTATAATCCCAGGTATAAAGCAGTCCAGAGGCTTGGTCGTGACTCTGTGGTGATAGGAGTCAGAAAAGTAGTCCACAATGTGCTATCTGCTGTTGACTGGATAGGATCAAGAGGGAACTTCCTGGGGTGTTGGAAATACTTTATACTTTGGTCTGGGTTATGTTTACACAAGCATATACATATGTAAAAAATTTGCTAGGTTTGGTAGTTCACGCCTGTAATCCCAGCCCTTTGGGAGGCCAAGACAGGAGGATCACTGGAGGCCAGGAGTTGGAGACCAGCCTGGCCAACATAGTGAGACTCCGTCTCTACAAAAAATTTAAATTAAAAAAAAAAAAAAGGCTGGGCGTGGTGGCTCACGCCTGTAATCCCAGCACTTTGGGAGGCCGAGGCGGGTGGATCACGAGGTCAGGAGATCAAGACCATCCTGGCTAACACGGTGAAACTCTGTCTCTACTAAAAATACAAAAAATTAGCCGGGCGTGGTGGCGGGCGCCTGTAGTCCCAGCTACTCGGGAGGCTGAGGCAGGAGAATGGCGTGAACCTGGGAGGTGGAGCTTGCAGTCGAGATCGTGCCACTGCACTCCAGTCTGGGAGTGCAAGACACCGTCTCAAAAAAAAAAAAAAAAAATTAGGTTGGGCATGGTGGCTCCCGCCTGTAATCCCAGGACTCTGGGAGGCCAAGGGGGGTGGATCACCTGAGGTCAGGAGTTTGAGACCAGCCTGGTCAACATGGTGAAACTCCATTTCTACTAAAAATACAAAAAATTAGCCTGTCATGGTGGTGCGTGCCTGTAATCCCAGGTGCTCGGGAGGCTGAGGCAGGAGAATTGCTTGAACCCAGGAGGCACAGGTTGCAGTGAGCCGAGATCGCGCCATTGCACTCCAGTTTGGGAAACAAGAGCAAAAATCCGTCTCAAAAAAAAAAAAAAAAAAATTAGCCGTAGTGGCACACACCTCTGGTCCCAGCTACTTTGGATGCTTAGGTAGGAGCATCACATGAGCCTGGGAGGTCAAGGCTACAGTGAGCTGTGATCCAGCCACTCCACTCCGGCCTGGGAGACAGCAAGACCCTGTCGCAAAATATATATATACATGTAAAAATGTAAACCGGACGGGCGCGGTGGCTCACGCCTGTAATCCCAGCACTTTGGGAGGCTGAGGCGGGTGGATCACGAGGTCAGGAAATCAAGACCATCCTCGCTAACACGGTGAAACCCCGTCTCTACTAAAAACACAAAAAATTAGCCAGGTGTGGCGGCATGCGCCTGTAGTCCCAGCTACTCGGGAGGCTGAGGCAGGAGAATGGCGTGAACCCGGGAGGCTGAGCTGGCAGTGAGCTGACATCGCGCCACTGCACTCCAGCCTGGGCGACAGAGCGAGACTCCGTCTCAATAAATAAATAAATAAATAATGTAAAACTTCCATCGAGTTGCACGGTTTTCATACCCTTTAATGTAATGTTTTGCTTCAATTAAATACCTAATAATTGACGATGACGGCGAGCAATCACTGAGTACCAGGTTCTAGGCAGTGTCATTAGACCCTAACCCCACGGCCTGGTAATGTCTGGTTCTTGTGATCTCCAACGCACAGGGAACGCGTTTTCGCAAAGGACTGAGGCGAATACGCAGGTCTGCCGGGGAAGGAGCCCCGGGCTGGCTCGCGGGACTGGCAGGTAAGCGACCCACGTGGTGGCCCGGTGGCCCGAGCGCGTTCACTGCAGAGGCACGGGCGCGGCCGGCGGAGGTACCTCGGCCCCTGCGGCCCCTGCGGCCCCAGCCCCCTCCCGCGACGCTCCTGCTGGAGCCCCGCCCGTGCCCGCGGGAGAGACCGGCCAATGGGCAGCCGGCCTGGCCCGGGTCACTCCGTGAAGGGCCTCGTCACCTAGGCTGACCACTCGCTTCCAATGGGTGAGCGGCCCCGCGGCCGCCCGGGAGCACCGGCCTTGCGCCTGCGCTACTCTCCCCTCTGCAGCATTTCCGCAGCGAGCGCTTCACTCCGAATGCCGGTTGGCGCCCTGCCAGCCAATCACCGGGGCGCCCCGAGCCCGGTAGCCAATGATCGCCCGCCTCCCCGCACCGGCCCTCGCCGATTGGCGCTGACCTCCCGCAGCCCGCGGGAGGCGGGGGCGGATTGGCGAAGGTGCAGACCAATGGGTGGTGGGCGCGAGGCGCGGAGCCAATGAGCGCCCCGGGGGCGGGGAGGGCGCCGCGGCGGGCGGCTGCGAGGAGCGGCCGGCGGGCGGCAGCGGCCGGCGGGCGGCGATGGCGGCGGCGGCGGAGGCCGGTGGCGACGACGCCCGCTGCGTGCGGCTGAGCGCCGAGCGGGCACAGGCGCTGCTGGCCGACGTGGACACGTTGCTGTTTGACTGCGACGGCGTACTGTGGCGCGGGGAGACGGCCGTGCCTGGCGCTCCCGAGGCCCTGCGGGCGCTGCGGGCCCGCGGCAAGCGCCTGGGCTTCATCACCAACAACAGCAGCAAGACCCGCGCTGCCTACGCCGAGAAGCTGCGGCGCCTGGGCTTCGGCGGCCCCGCGGGGCCCGGCGCCGGCCTGGAGGTCTTCGGCACGGCCTACTGCACCGCTCTCTACCTGCGCCAGCGCCTAGCCGGCGCGCCCGCGCCCAAGGCCTATGTGCTTGGCAGCCCGGCCCTGGCCGCCGAGCTGGAGGCCGTGGGTGTCACCAGCGTGGGCGTGGGGCCCGAGCCACTGCAGGGCGAGGGTCCCGGTGACTGGCTGCACGCGCCGCTGGAGCCCGACGTGCGCGCAGTGGTGGTGGGCTTTGACCCGCACTTCAGTTACATGAAGCTCACCAAGGCCCTGCGCTACCTGCAGCAGCCCGGCTGCCTGCTCGTGGGCACTAACATGGACAACCGGCTTCCGCTGGAGAACGGCCGCTTCATCGCGGGTCCGTGCGCCCTGGGGCGGGAGGCTGGGGGGCGGGCGGCGGGCCCCCTTCCCGCCCTTTGACCCGGTCCCCTGTGCCCCGCAGGTACCGGCTGTCTGGTCCGAGCCGTGGAGATGGCCGCCCAGCGCCAGGCCGACATCATCGGGAAGCCCAGCCGCTTCATCTTCGACTGCGTGTCCCAGGAATACGGCATCAACCCCGAGCGCACTGTCATGGTGGGAGACCGCCTGGACACAGACATCCTCCTAGGCGTCACCTGTGGCCTGAAGACCATCCTGACCCTCACCGGAGTCTCCACTCTAGGAGATGTGAAGAATAATCAGGAAAGTGACTGCGTGTCTAAGAAGAAAATGGTCCCTGACTTCTATGTTGACAGCATAGCCGACCTTTTGCCTGCCCTTCAAGGTTAAAGATTGGGTGTCTTTAATCTCCAGAATAAAAAAAAAAAAAAATTGAAAACCAGTTACCCAAATTAATAGGTGGGGCTTAGGCATCTGCTCGGCTAAGTGGCTTCAAGGAGTGTAATTGGAGTTAAGCAAAGGCATTCATTGTTAACCTTGTAAGTACACGTTTGGGGGACGATTTTGTTTACAGATGCTTGTAATCGAAGATGCACTTTTAGGCTTGGAAGGCATTGTGGGGTTGGCGGGGGCAGGCTCAGCACCTGTCCGGGATTCAGGTAACCGAGGCGGGTCTAGGGGTGTGTGTCCTGTATTTTATGGAAAAACTCATTCAGGGATCCAGCCCCTCAGGGGGCGGAGGGACTGATTGTTCTGACTATTGGGAGAGGCTTGCATGGACCAGGGTCCCATCAGTGTGACTGGAAGTCCAGCGGAGCCTTCTGTGTTCCCGTGCCTCCCGGCAAGGAGAGGGTGGAGGAGGCAGCTGCTCCCAGGTGGCATCTCTCTGCCACTGGGTGCAAAGTGCTGCCCTCACCACCCTCCCGCCTCCCCTACTTCCTTGAAAACCACTCTGATGTCACAACTGTCTGTTCCGTTTCAGATACCCAGGGCTGCTGCCCGGTTCTGTAAATGCAGCCCAGCTAAACCTCTTGCTGTCTCAAGTGTGCATTTAAACCCAGGTGATTTGGACTGAGCAGCCGCGATGGCGTGGACGCCTTCGCTGAACTCGGGGCTGCAGTGCAGGGAGCTCAGAGCAGTGCTGCTACCAAACAGTTTTTAACTTTGAACTACTGTGTCAGGCAATGGAGTTGAATCTTAAGTGTGTTAATAGCTGTGCTCTTTGTCGTAGGGAAAATCCCACTGAAGGAGCCTCTGTGCCCTGCAGCCAGTAGCACGGCTGAAGCATGTGTTGGCCGAGGAATGCCTGTCATCCAGGTGCCCTGCAGCCGGCAGCGCGGCTGAAGCATGTGTTGGCCTAGGAATGCCTGTCAGTCATCCAGGGCTCTGGGAGGGGAGGGGAGGAGAGTTGTGTCCCCGAGAACAGCAAGTCCTTTACAAAGCATCCAGTCTCTTCCAGTCCTCCCATTCCCTAGGTTGGGGTAGGGGTTAGAGGCTGGTGGCCCAGGAGGTCACCTGCCTTGCCCTGGATTCCCTCTTCAGTGGCCAGGAGGAGGACTTGGCAGGGCCACCAGCTCGCCAAGGTTCTGGGCGGGGCTCTGGTCTCTCCTGCCTGCTCCTTGGCTCTGCTGACCTTTCACAGGCCTGACAGCAGACTCAGCAAGGCCATCCCAGGACACTCACCTTCTGGCTGGCTCCCTACCAGCACCTTGCCCGGCAGCTTCTCTTTTGGCCCCATAGTCACAACACTCCACTTGGTCACAAAGACTTTAGAGCAATAAGGGGCGTCCTGAGCCTTCAGCACCTCCCAGGCCTGGGATGTCAGGTTTAGTGGGTGCTGCGGAGCAGCATGAGGGCGGCTGTGCCCATGAGGCTGGTGGCACTGACACTGGCTTGGCTAGGTTGGCTCAAGCCGGGTCTGGCCTGGCAGGGTGCAGTCACACCAGGAGTGCATGGCACATCCAGGAGTGCATGGCAGGTGCAGCCTCGGCGATGCCTCTCTTGCCGGGTGGGGGCTAGGAGTCCCTGTGCACCCTGTCTCTAGCCCATGAGGGGCTGCAGCACTGTCTGCACCAGAGCACAGATTAAACTCTCAAACCCACACTGGCTCGGGTGTCCTTGCTCTCGCCTTGCATTGGCCCGGGCGATGCCGTCTCGCCGCGGGTGGGAGGATTCAAAGTAGATGGGTAGCTGGGGTTCCAACTCTGGAGCTGGAATGGCAACTGCCCACTCCTGGCCTGGGTCAGAGGAAGATGTTGTTGAGAATGAGGGAAAGCCAGGCACAAAGGGAAACCAGGGAAGGAAAAGGCCTCAGAGTGAAGCTGGTGGGCTGCCATGGCAGAGAGCCCAGGCAGGGAGCAGAGCTCAGAAGTAATGCTGGGCCGGGCGCGGTGGCTCACACCTGTAATCCCAACACTTTTAGGAGGCTGAGGCAGGCGGATCACTTGCGGTCAGGAGTTCAAGAGCAGCCTGGCCAAAATGGTGGAAACCCATCTCTACTAAAAATACAAAAATTAGCAGGACATGGTGGCATATATCTGTAATCCCAGCTACTCAGGAGGCTGAGGCGTGAGAATTGTGTGAACCCAGGAGGCAGAGGTTGCAGTGAGCCGAGATCACGCCACTCCACTCCAGCCTAGGGGACACAGCAAGACTCCCATCTCAAAAAATAAAGTGCTGGGCGGGCCCCCGAGGCTGGCCTGACTATTCCGGGGGCACAGGCACAGCAGGCTGCCTGTCTGTGGTCCAGCCTTCAGGAACCCCCTGGACTTGGGTGTGTGGGGGCTGGGAAGTGGCTGGGGGTGCATAGTCCCACACCTGTCATTCACTGAGCAGGCATTTATTGACAGCTTGTGGTGTGTCAGGCCCTATGCCCAGCTCTGGGAGTCAAGGGTAACCTGAGAGACTCAGGCCACTTTAGGAAAATGAAATCCACCCCAACCACACTTAGTGAGTCGCCCTGGCCGGGCCTGGACTGCCCTCCAGTCAGTCAGCTGGACTGGATTTCCATTCCGCCCAGCCCTATGCCTCCCAGACCCTGATCTCCAGTCTGCACAGGCCAGGTGTCTGGAGCCGGGCCTGGTGACAGGCATCCCCCAGGTGGGAGGAGGGGACTGTCCTGGCTCTGACCTGGATATCAGATCCGGAGCTGAGGGAGAGGCGCGGGGTCAGGAGGGGGGGCGTTCTGAGTTTCCCCGGCCAAGGCTGCAGACAAGGGGCGCAGACAATCGGCACATTGTGAGCAGGGGCTGCAGGATGAAGCCAGCGAACTGCCGCGCTGAGCGCCCCAAACCTGGGCCTACAGGGGTGAGTGCCTCCCATCACTCCTGCAGCAAAGACCCAGGGGGTGCCCCGGGCCACCCAGCCCCTCCCTTCCCCAGCCCACTGGCTCCCTGATCTCTAAACCCCATGACCCTTCTGACCCTAATGCGCCCCCAGGTGAAGACCAAGCCCACCTGTGGGGGCTGGAGAGCCACGGGCCTATCCCTGTTGCTGCTGCTCCTGGCGCTGGCCACTGCGGGGGCTGTGGCTGGAGGGCTTCTTGGCTTCGCTCAGGGCCCTCCCAAGGTGAGCCCCTCCTCAGCACCAGGGATGTGGACAGTGAAAAGGGGAAAGGGAAGCTGGCATATCCCAGCCTCCAGCAGAGCCAGGGTGCAGAGCAGGCAGTGACCGCCTAGGAGCAGACGGCCAGAGGTGGAAGGGCCCACTCGGGGATGTCAGGAGTCCTGCAGCCCAGAGCTGGGGGCTGTGCTGGGGTTGTCCGGCTGCCCAGCTGAACTCCAACTCCCACTGCCAGCCAAGGCTGCAGACGCTGCGAATGACCCTGCCAAGCCCCCACATGCCCCGGCCCAACCAAACCATCCTGGTGGACGTGGCCCAGAACGTGGCGACCATCACAGTGACCTCACCTCAGAGCAACCACAGCTGGGTGGTGCTGTTCGACGGGCAGAGCGTGAGTGGGCAGGGAGGGCTCACCCTCGAAGGTGTGGGTCGGGGTGGCCCTGCCTCACCTCCCTGCCTCCCCAGGGCTGCATCTGTTACCGCCCTGAGGAGCACCAGGCCTGCTTCCTCCGCCTGATGGAGGACAGTGATCGGGAGACCCTGCGGCTGCTGATGGATACCTCCAAGGTGAGCCGTCCTGCTGGGCACAGCCCCCCACCAGGGGCTAGACAAAGGGTCCTGTGTGCAGCTGGGCACAGGATAGGCTGGAGCTCTGGTTTCAGGGAACAGGAAGCTCTCTCCACCCTGAGCCCAGGTTGCTGACAAGAGCAGAGGGTGGGGACATCACTGGGGGTTGGGGGGTACCCAGCCCCGCCCAGCCAGGAGTAGGGAGCACCCTTGTCCCACAGCCCACCAGAGCCTTCTCAACAGGTCCAAGAGCCTCGGGGCCCTTCCCAGGACACCCAACACACCCAGGAGCTGCTGGCGGTGCAGGGGAGCCACGAGGTGGACCCTGCCCAGGTGGGGGATTTGGTGCAGCGCCTGTGCACAAGGACCCCCATCTACTGGGCCCGGCGAGCAGAGGGTGAGTCAGGGCCGCTGTGGGGGGAGGCCAGGCCCTCGGGATGGTTTGATGAGCTGGGGGCGGAGCCCTTGGGGATTCACGGCACCCTCGCCACAGGGCCCCGGAGACAGCGGCTGATTTATCTGTGCATCGACATCTGCTTCCCAAGCAACATCTGTGTGTCAGTCTGCTTTTATTACCTCCCAGACTGAGCCCCGACCTGGCCCAGCCCGGTCCCTGTCCCCAGTCCAGCGGGCTAGCCAGGTCACCCACACCAGGGAGGACAGCTGCCGGCAGGGACTAATAAACCCTTCCACCTGGCCACGGTGGTGTTCTCTGTGGACTAAGGCCCTGAAACGCGGCAGGGAGGGGACAGGAAACACACTAGCTTGGGGGTGGGCACCAGCCTCAGACCCCTCAGCAGCTTTGGGCCCTCAGCAGCTTTGGGCCCTCGGCTGACTTTCCCAGGCAGTGCAGGCTAGCCCAGTCCAGGAGTGTGCAGCCTGGCTTGGGTTGAGCTGTCACATCTGGATAAGCAACTGGGGGCTGAGAGTCCCAGGGCGGCCTGGCCCAGCAGGTCAAGGTGCCACAGGGGGCCATCAGGTCCAGCTGGCGTAGGCCGGCAGTAGGGCCTGTTCTGACCTGGGTGCTGCATGGGACCCTCCAGCTGCCACCACCTACACCAGGCAGTCCCGAGGGGTCACAGGCTAGCCCAGCACACTGTCGTTGAACGCCAGGCAGACGACAGCCTTCTGGTGGCCGCCATACTCTCTCTTGATCTCTCCAGTCTCCACACACCAGAGCCGGGCCAGGTTGTCCGAGGAAGCTGGAGGGGGAGATAGGGCAGGGCTCAGAGCAGAGGTGCAGGCCAGGCAGGTGGCCCTAGCAGAGGGGGAGCCGCAGCCAAGGTGGGCTGGCTCTGGAGGCCAGTGCTGGGAGGCCAGGGATGGGGAGGCCGGGGCGGGGCTCACCAGTGACGATATACTGGGAGTCCCCCGAGAAAGCGCAGCCCCACATCCAACCACGGGAAGACTCCCCGGGGTTGCCACTTTTGATGCTCAGCTCCGTCATCAGGGAGAAGTTGGACGTCCTCCAGATCTTGCACGTCTGATCAGCCGAGCAGGTGGCGAGGAGCCTGGGGGATGGGCGTGGGGGCGTGTCCAGCAGCAGCCACTCCACCCAGCAGCCCCTCCCGTCTCCAGCCCACAGCCCAGGCAGGTCCCCTCCCAGGCTAGCAGGCCCTGCACGCACGTGGAGTCGGGGCTGAAGCGGCACTGCAGGGCGTAGCGCGTGTGGGCTGGGATCTTGGTCTTGGGGATGAGCTGGGTTACCTCGTCACCAATGCCCCCCGTCAGATTCCAGACATAGCAGTTTCCCTAGAGGTCAGGAGGACCGTCACAGGGGACCCGAGGCCTCAGGTCTGAGACACAGGGAAGGATGCCCTGGGGGCCAACACTGGGGTTCAACTGTGCATGGGGACCCTGGGTCAGGGGCGGACAGGCCCCTCTGGTCCTGCCTGCAGGAGGCACCTGGGAAGCCTGGCCCCAACCAAGGGCCACACATGGCAACCCAAGAACAGGAGGCCACACCTGGCCAAAGACTCAAATTCCCCTTCCTGGAGGATGCCGACGGCCAATGGAAGTACACTGGAGAGGGCACCAGCTAGAGGGACAACATGACAAAGGCCAGGAGAAGGGAAATCTGGGGGCAAGAGGGACAAGTGACACGCTGGGATTAAATGGAGTTAACGGAAAAAAACGAGGTTGGAGAGAAGAACAGGGGCCACACCACGGCAGCCTAAGGGCAAGGCCAGTAGCCCTGGGTCTCCCCAGGGGAATGCCACCTGGCTGGTACTGACGAGGCGCCACTAGAAGCATCCAAGAGAGAACGGGTAAGGGGCCGGGGGACGTCAGGGAGGAGGAAAGGAGGCCTCAGAGAGTGTGTCAGCTGTCATGGGAAATGAGGGTGACTGGGACCAGGAGGCAACAGAGAGAAAAGAGGGAAGTGGACCGACTTGGGAGAGACTCCAGAAAGCGGAGTGACCGGCCTGCAGACAGGGCCAAGGCACTGGGAGCGACATTCACACTTCTGGCTTTGCTGGCAGGGTGGGTGTTAGTGCCCAGTACAGGGGAAGCAGGAAGGGGGCACTAAGGGACATCCAGGAATAAGCCCACCTGCAGAGGCTGAGGGCTGAGTGCCAAGCTGGCCCCACCCAGCACCTGCCTCCAGGACTCACAGCGCTATTGACGGCTGCCATGTAGCTGGCGTCGGGGTCAATGTGGGCAGACGTGATGGAGACCTCAGGCTCGGGGATCAGCTGCTCGTTGTGGTCTGTTTTCAAGTCCCAGATGTGGATAGCCCCGCTCTGGTCACCCACGATGAGCTCTGCCTGGGGTGCAGGGGTGGTGAGGCAGGACCCAAGCCCAGCCCTCCAAAGTCCCAGAGTGCCTGGCCCCATGAGCACCCCTCACCTGGTTGGGGTGCAGGCACACGCAGTTAATGGGTGCGTTCACTTGGAAGATCCGCTGGCACTGCAGGTTCCGGGACCTGTGGACCGGGCCAGGGCACATGCTGTCCATCTGGGCTTGTTGGTGCCCTACCCAGATGGCCTTGGCCTGGCCACTCCTCCCCTCCCTCTGCTAAAGGACCTGCCTCTTGGGAAATACTGAGACGCAGGGCCCTCCACTCCAGCAGGGAGCCTAAGCCAGTGGCTGGTGGAAGGCGAATAATGCGCTGGCTCCGGGCTCAAGGCAGGACTCGCGCTTTGATGCAATTCACTCTCCTCCTGTCCTCACTTCTCTCACTGAGTCGCCCACAGGAAGCTCCCTATTTCAGCCTCTGCTTGGAGAGAACCCAACCTAAAATGGTCTCTCAGAGCAGCCCAGCCCAGCCCCAGGCAGCAGGCCCCTCCCCACCGCACCTGAGGTCCCAGATCCTGGCTGTGCAGTCCTCGCCACCCGTGTACATCCAGCGGCCGTCTTCGTGGAAGCCCACAGATGCGATGTTCTTGTTGACGCCATCATAGCTGATGATGGGGTTGGGGTTATTGGAGTTGAGATCATACATGCGGATGTGCTGGTAACCTAGGGACACAGGCTGAAATGAAGCTTGGTTGTGCTCAGGTCGACCCACCAAAGGTCAGGGGTTAGAGATCAAGGGTCACAGATACCTGCAGCAGCAATCATACTGCGGTCTGGTGTGATCTCCAAGGCATTCACCTGCTGGGACTGTTAAGGAGGATGATGGGAAGGCAGCCCTGAGGACAGGGGCCCCCAGGCCTTCACCATCTGGCCTTCACCCAGGCTGTGGTCCCCACATGAGGCATCCCTCCAGCGCCGCCCTGCCCGCCCCAGGTGGAGGATACAGAGTCCTGGTGCTGCACAGTCCGGGTGCAGATGCCGCTGTGGGCCTGCCAGAAGCGCACGGTGTGGTCGTAGCCTGCAGTGGCCAGGATGACCGGGTCACTGCCCACCGTGCCTGGGGACGTGTTCATGGTGTGGCCTGCACGGGCCCTAGAGCTGAATGGCAGGGGTCAAAGATCAGGGAATCTGCAGAGAAGGATGTAAAGTACTTAGAGGACACACTGTACTAAATAGATTACAGATCCACGGGGCGCTGCCTAATGGCGCTTACCATTCCCAATTTAGAGTTGGGACAACAAGCGGAGGTAGGTTCAGGGACACGCGTCACACGCGTGACACCCGGCTCCGGGCGGCTCCGGGGCTCCAGGGCGCGTGCTCCATCCCCGCCCCATGCACCCGGCGGGGGCGCCGTCCCCCCCGCAGCCGGCAGGGGGCAGTCACGCGCGGGCGCCACTCTGCCGCAGGAGCGGGCTGCGCGTGCGCAAGGCGGCGGATGGGCCGGGGAAAGCCGAGCCCTGCGGCTGCGCATGCGTAGCGGGCCGGCGGCGGGCCGTGATGGGAAGGGGCGCAGTCTGGCTGGACCCCCGAGCTCCCCTGTCCTCCGCCGACCGCCCTTTCTCCGTCCTGCTGGCCGGCTTCCCCTGGCCGTATTCTCCCAGCCACCCAGCAGCCGGTTCCCGGCCCCTGGCTCGCGGCCTCGTACCTTACGGGCGACTCCGCACTCCGCTGTGTCCAGGACGGCGCGGGGAGCCGGAGCGAGTCGATCGAGGTCGAGCGTAGAGTTATCGATAACTCCCTAGGGCGAGACCATGGCGCGGGCGGGGGTGGATGGGACGAGACCAAAGTTCTGGGGCAGGGGGTTCCCGCCGGGGGGAACCCGGAGAGGTTCCTTGCGCGGCCGCGGGCCCGGCGCGAGGTGGAAGGAAGCTGCAGTTTTCTCTCCGGCCTCCTCCCCACTGGCACCTGCCCTTCTGACACGGCTGTCCGTTTCCCAGGCTGTCGGGTCGCGCCGTTCCCGTGCCCTCCGTGACCCACTACTGCGCCACGCTGGGCTAGAATTGCCTGAAAATTACAGGACTTGAGTTCAGACAAGTAACGAATAATTTTTTTTTTTTTTTTTTTTTTAGTGTAAGTGTATCCCGGACGTTGCATGGGAAATACTTATGCTAAAAAAATTTTGCTGGGCATCCTGTAGTTGTACTCACTAGATCTGGTACCCCAGCCCCAGCCTGACCCTTGGGACATCCCACTGAGCCCAGGGTCCCCCTCAAAACCACAGGCCCTCTTTCTAGCTCTGTGCGCTCCACGCCGGTGCCCTCACCCTTGAGACTGGCTCTTGCATGGTTTTTTCCCACTGCTCTTACAGACGTGACTGCACCCCTTCCTCTGGCTGCAGAGGGGGTGCCTCTTGTCCCTTGACCAGGCCATAGTTCCAGGAGCCTTCCTTCCTATACCTTCACCTCCTCTCCTTCCTGCCCCTTAGCCTTTAAACACTATAAAACAATCCCAGACTCTCTTCGTTAAAGAGCGGTCCTCACCATTAGACCACGTCCTCACCTCCCACTCTCATTCTGCAACCCCAGTCATCTGCCTTTTACCCCAGCTCTCTAGGTCTCCAGTGGAAATTCCTCAAGGCCACCCTAACCCTAACCCCCCGTTTTTTTGTTTTTCGGTTTTTTTTGAGTCGCAGTCTCCCTTTCTCACCCAGGCTGGGGTGCAGTGGTGCAATCTTGACTCACTGCAAAACCTCTACCTCCCAGGTTCAAGTGATTCTCCTGCGTCAGCCTCCTGAGTACCTGGGATGATAGGCATGCGCCACCACACCTGGCTGATTTTTGTATTTTTAGCAGAGATGGGATTTCACCATGTTGGCAAGGCTGGTCTCAAACTCCTGACCTCAAGTGATCCGCCCACCTCAGCCTCCCAAAGTGCTGGGATTACAGGTATGAGCCACTGTGCCCAGCCTCCCACTTCTTTTTTTTTTTTTTTTTTTTTTTTGAGACAGAGTCTTGCTTTGTTGCCAGCCTGGAGTGCAGTGGTGCCATCTCGACTTTCCACAGTCTCCGCCTCCCGGGTTCAAGCGATTCTCCTGCCTCAGCCTCCCAGGTAGCTGGGATTACAGGTGTGTGCCACCACGCCCAGTTAATTTTTGTATTTTTAGTAGAGACAAGGTTTCACCATGTTGGCCAGGATGGTGGATGGTCTTGATCTCCTGACCTCGTGATCTGCACCCCCCCAGCCTCCCAAAGTGCTGGGATTACAGGCGTGAGCCACTGTGCCCGGCCCCCTCCCACTTCTTGACGCATCTGTGCCATGGTTGACGGCACCATGCCTGAAAGGCTGCCTTCTCCTAGCTCCTTTCCCGGCATTTAGTCTCTTTCCCTGCCTCCCTCCAAAGACTGGGGCTCTCCAGAGTTCACTCTGTGCACCCCACGAGATACGGGGGGCTGGCGACTACTAGCTCTGGAGCTTCCAATGCTGTCCCTGTGCCGGGCCCCTTCCACTCTGTCTCCAGCTGTAATGGCCTCAGCTCCCTATTAGACACTGTCCTTTGAATGCCCCGCAGGGTCCACCACATTCCATGGCAGAGACAACTCATCCCTGAGTAGTTCCCCTTCTGTGGGCAGTGCTCACCTTGTGTACACCCAGTGCTCACCTGGGTGTATTGCCACTGGGCAAGATCCGACACCTCCCCTCCCTCACCCTTCCCTTCCCTTCCCTTCAGCCACCGATTTTACCTGTGACATATCTTCCTGTCCTTTCCACTGCCCTGGCTCTAGCTCACCCGCCATCCCTCATAACAGCCTCCTTCCTTGCCCTAACCACTCTGGCCCCCTTCCAGACTGTCCTCCACAGTGCAGAATGGCCATTTATTTATTTTTTTATTTTTGAGACGGAGTTTCGCTCTTGTTGCCCAGGCTGGAGTGCAGTGGCGTGATCTCGTCTCACCGCAACCTCCACCTCCCGGGTTCCTCAGTCTTCCAAGTAGCTGGGATTACAGGCATGCGCCACCACCCTGGCTAATTTTGTATTTTTAGTAGAGACAAGATTTCTTCATGTGGGTCAGGCTGGTCTTGAACTCCCGACCTCAAGTGATCCGCCTGCCTCAGCCTCCCAAAGTGCTGGGTTTACAGGTGTGAGCCACCGCGCCCGGCCAGAATGGCCTTTTAAAAACCTCAGTCTGGCCGGGCGCGGTGGCTCAAGCCTGTAATCCCAGCACTTTGGGAGGCCGAGACGGGCGGATCACGAGGTCAGGAGATCGAGACCATCCTGGCTAACACGGTGAAACCCCGTCTCTACTAAAAATACAAAAAACTAGCCGGGCGAGGTGGCGGGCGCCTGTAGTCCCAGCTACTCCGGAGGCTGAGGCAGGAGAATGGCGTAAACCCGGGAGGCGGAGCTTGCAGTGAGCTGAGATCCGGCCACTGCACTCCAGTCCGGGCTACAGAGCAAGACTCCATCTCAAAAAAAAAAAAAAAAAAAAAAACCTCAGTCTGGGCTAGGTGCATTGGCTCACACCTGTAATCCTAGCACTTTGGGAGGCCAAGACAGGCGGATCACGAGGTCAGGAGATCAAGACCATCCTGGCTAACATGGTGAAACCCCGTCTCTACTAAAAATACAAAAAATTAGCCAGGCATGGTGGCGGGCACCTATAGTCCCAGCTACTTGGGAGGCTGAGGCAGGAGAATGGCGTGAACCCCGGAGGCGGAGCTTGCAGTGAGCCGAGATGGCGCCACTGCATTCCAGACTGGGCAACAGAGCCATACTCCATCTCAGAACAAACAAACAAACAAACAAAAACCCCTCAGCCTGAGCCCAGCACAGTAATTCATGCCTGTAATCCTAGTACTTTGGAAGGCTGAGGCAGGAGGATCACTTGAGCCCAGGAGTTCAAGTCCATCCTGGACAATACAGTGAGACCACATCTCTACAAAAAAATTAAAAATTAGCCAGGAATGGGCCAGGCGTGGTGGCTCAAGCCTGTAATCCCAGCACTTTGGGAGGCCGAGACAGGTGAGGTGAATCATGAGGTCAGGAGATCAAGACCATCCTGGCTAACACGGTGAAACCCCGTCTCTACTAAAATATACAAAAAACTAGCCAGGCAAGGTGGTGGGCGCCTGTAGTCCCTGCTACTCGGGAGGCTGAGGCAGGAGAATGGTGTAAACCCAGGAGGCAGAGCTTGCAGTGAGCTGAGATCCAGCCACTGCACTCCAGCCTGGGTGACAGAGCGAGACTCCGTCTCAAAAAAAAAAAAAAAAAAAAAAAAAAAATTAGCCAGGAATGGTGGTGCATGCCTGTGGTCCCAGCTACTTGGGAGGCTGAGGTGGAAGGTTCACTTGAGACCAGGAACTGGAGGCTGCAGTGAGCTGTGGTTGTGCCGCTGCACTCCAGCCTGGGTGACAGAGCAAGACCTTTTCTCAAAACACAACAAAACAAAAACCCACAGCAAAACCTAGGAATGACGTGATCACCCCATTAGAAGCCCTCAGGGGTCCCCGTCCCTCTCCAGACTCCTGGGCCTGGCCCTGGCCCTGGCCCTGGCCCACCCTATGGCTTCCATCTCTTCTCCATGTGATATAGTTAGGCTTTGCGTCCCCGCCCAAATCTCGTCTTGAATTGTAATCCACATAATCCCCGTGTGTCAAGGGACAGACCAGGTGGAGGTAACTGAATCAGGAGGGCGGGCTGCCCCATGTGGTTCTCATGATAATGAGTGAGTGCTCAAGAGATCTGATGGTTTTATAAGGGGTTCCTCCTCCTTTGCCCCACTTCTTCCTGCCGCCTTATGGAGAATGGGTGCCTTGCTTCCCCTTCGCCTTCCGCCATGATTGTAAGTTTCCTGAGGCCTCCCCAGCCATGCTGAACTGTGAGTCAAATAAACCTCTTTCCTTTATAAATTATCCAGTCTCAGATGTTCTTTATTGCAGTATGAAAATGAACTAATACTGCATGCATCCTGTACTCTGGCCAGAGGAGACATGTTCTCTTTTTTTTGTTTTGTTTTGTTTTTCAGATGGAGTCTCACACTGCTGACGGGGCTGGAGTGCAGTGGTGCAATCTCTGCCTCCTGGGTTCAAGCGATTCTCCTGCCTCAGACTCCTCCTGAGTAGCTGGAATTATAGGCACCCCCCACCATGCCTGGCTAATTTTTTTTATTTTTAGGAGAGACGGGGTTTCACCATATTGGCCAGGCTGGTCTCGAACTCCTGACCTAATGATCTGCCGCCTCAGCCTCCCAAAGTGCTGGGATTACAGGCGTGAGCCACAGCGCCCAGCCATGTTCTCCCCTTTGAGCCCTTGCCTGTGTCTGGGATGCTTTTCCCTCTATGCCTTACCTGCCAAATTCCTGGTTCTCAGCATCTCTAATAACATTTTCTTTTGGCTGGGCATGGTAACTCACATCTGCAATCCCAGCACTTTGAGGGACCGAGGTGGGATGATCGCTTGATCCTAGGAGTTCGAGGCCAACCTGGGCAAGATGGCAAGACGACCTCTTCTCTGCAAAAAACGTTTAAAAATTAGCTAAGTGTAGCCTGGGCACAGTGGCTCATGCTTGTAATCCCAGCACTTTGCGAGGCTGAGGCGGGCAGATCATGAGGTCAGGAGTTCGAGACCATCCTGGCCAATACGGTGAAACCCCATCTCTACTAAAAATATAAACATTAGCTGGGCGTGGTGGCGGGCGCCTGTAGTCCCAGCTACTTGGGAGGCTGAGGCAGGAGAATCGCTTGAACCTGGGAGTCAGAGGTTGCAGTGAGCCGAGATCAAACCACTGTACTCCAGCCTGGCAACGGGGTCAAACTCCATCTAAAAAAAAAAAAAAAAGGAAAAGAAAACTTTTTGGCCAGTTGTGGTGGCTCATGCCTGTAATTCCAGCACTTTGGGAGGCCAAGGCGGTTGGATCACGAGGTCAGGAGTTTGAGACCAGCCTGGCCAAGATGGTGAAACCCAGTATCTACTAAAAGTACAAAATTAGCCGGGCATGGTGCCAGGTACCTGTAATCCCAGCTACTCAGGAGGCTGAGGCAGGAGAATTGCTTGAACCTCAGAGGCGGAGCTTGCAGTAAGCCAAGATCGTTCCACTGCACTCTAGCCTGGGCGACAGAGCAAGACTCCATCTCAGAAAAAAGAAAGGAAAGAAAAGAAAACTTTTTGTTTGTTTTGTAGAGACAGGGTCTCACTCTGTTGCCTGGGCTGGTCTTGAACTCCTGGGCTGAAGCAATCCGCTCACCTCTGTGCTGAGAGGTGAGTGATTACAGCTCTCAGCACCCAAAGTGCTGAGATTACAGGCATGAGTCACCATGCCCAGCCAATACATTCTTTGTCTATGGCTAAGTAATATTCCACTGTATGACTAGAGCACGCTTTATGTATCTGCTCATCCATAGGTGAACATTTGGGGTGTCTCCTCCTTTTTGGCTGTTGTGAATGGTGCTGCTATAAATGGTTGTGTGCTAGTGTCTGAGAACAGGTTTGCATCTCTTGGGTAAATATTTGGAGTGGAATTGCTGGGCTGTAGGAGCATTTTACCTCCCTTATGCGTGGAGTCCTCCCAATGAGTCCAGTAGGGAGGAATCGCTCTCATTTTGGAGACGAGAAAACTGAGGCTAACAGATGCAGAATTGCATGTGGCAGGCACAGGGCTAGAAGGTGGGGGAGCCCAGGTTTTGTTCAGCTCTAGGCCGGGCCCGTCTTGTTGAGCTCCACCTGCCGCTGCTCATGCCCTTTCTGGTGTGACTACTCCCCAGGCAGCCCCTGCACTCCACAGTCCTCCTCATCTTCCTCTCGAAGTAGACAGGGGCTCACTAACCAGGCTCCATACCAGGCTTGGGGCAGCTTTGGGGAGTAGAGGGAGCATTTGGGCTTGGATGGCTGGGAGAGGAAGAGCCTTCGAATCCCAGCAATGTCTGGAGCAGCATAGACTCTGCAGGAGAGAGCAGGAGACAGGGTGGAGCCAAGGAAGGCTCAGCCAGGCGTGTGGGGTCCCACGTGTCTCATGGCCCTGCGCTGTTTGCCTTTTCTGTGGGGCCTCTGGGTGGCACCTAGGGGCTGAGAGCAGGGGCCAGCTCTGGTAATCTGCATGTGTCCCAAGCCTAGGGGAAGCTGGCAAACCAGGCATGGCCCCAGCCCAGCCTGAGTAGCTCCTGCATTTCTGTGGGCAGGAGGCAGGGACAGTGGTGTATGGGGGTCGATCCTCCGTGATGGTCCGGGTCCCAGCTCAGTGCTGTCGGAAGTGGCATCACAAGAATAAGAGGAGCCACGGCAGCCAGCCCATGGGAGGGCACATTCCTCATGTCCATACCAGGGCTTTGGGGGCTTGGAGGACCACCAGGGAGCCCCTAAGCAAACACACAGCCAGTGGGCAGAGGAAGGGGCTGTGGGCTGGCCAGCACACGCCATACATCTGGGAAGGAGGCCAGCCCAGGCTGCAGTGAAGCCGCCGCCAGCTCCACTCAGGGCTGAACCTCGGCAATTCTGCTGGCTCAGCGGCCCCCTCCCAGGATCATCCTTGGAAGCCTGACTTCCTGGAGGGCTGCCCGAGTCCCACACCTCTGCATCCTCATCCCCCAGCCGGAGCGGCCACCTGCCCTGCTGCCCCCATCCCCAGGCTGCAGGAACCCCAGGCAGACACACGTCTGTTTTCATGAGGACCTTCCCGTCGGCCCTAGACTGCAGGTGGAGCTTCTGGCCCATTTCACAGATGAGGCAGCTGAGCATTGGGGACTTACCCAAGGTCACGGGTTGCAGTATCAGATCTGAGGCTTCCTGGTCCCTCCTGGGCTTTAGCCTCACCTAGCAGAAGGCTCTGGTCCCCTCCTGCCACATTGCACCCTATGGGGTGAGGAATCTCTGAGTTCCTGAGCAGGAATCCACCTGGAGCCTAGGTGTCCCTTCTAGACCACACTCTGAGCACCTAGGACCCTGGAGTTCCCTGCCCAAACAGCCCCAAGCCCACTTCCAGGATCCGCACAGCCCTCTGCCCAGTCTGTCCTCCTGAAGGTAGGTCACGCAGCAGGGTGATCACCCTAGCTCTGAGGAGCGACTAAGGGGGTGCCTGTTTATGTAGTGTGGACAGTGCTGGAGCTGGGCAGTGAATAGGTGGGGTAGCTACAAACAGGGGTCAGTTAATCACCCAAGGAATCTGAGAATTTTCTTTTCTTCTTCTTTTTTTTTTTTTTTTTTTTTTTTTTTTTGAGATGGAGTCTCACTCTGTCGCCCAGGCTGGAGTGCAGTGGCGCGATCTCAGCTCACTGCAACTTCCGCCTCCCGGGTTCACGCCATTCTCCTGCCTCAGCCTCCCGAGTAGCTGGGACTACAGGTGCCTGCCACCACGCCCGGCTAATTTTTTATTTTTATTTTTATTTTATTTTATTTTTTTTTTGAGACGGAGTCTGGCTCTGTCGCCCAGGCTGGAGTGCAGTGGCCGGATCTCAGCTCACTGCAAGCTCCGCCTCCCGGGTTTACGCCATTCTCCTGCCTCAGCCTCCCGAGTAGCTGGGACTACAGGCGCCGCCACCACGCCCGGCTAGTTTTTTGTATTTTTTAGTAGAGACGGGGTTTCACCGTGTTATCCAGGATGATCTCGATCTCCTGACCTCATGATCCACCCGCCTCGGCCTCCCAAAGTGCTGGGATTACAAGCGTGAGCCACCGCGCCTGGCCGAATCCGAGAATTTTCAGTTCGAACTTGGGCTTTCAGGTCATGATGAAGGTGTATTTGTCAAGGTAGGAGGATAGAACATACTTAACAGGTTACTGGCGTGATTTGTAGCGTTTGAATATTTGAACATTTGGCGTGTGGGCCTCTGTGTGTTAAGCACAGGTCAGTGTGGTTTGTCTTAATATGTCCAAAACAGAAAAATAATAGTAACGCCAGTAGCCATCTTATTTTTATTTTTAGTTCTTCCTATGTGCTCTTCACACTGCAAGATACCGTAGATACAAACATGCACAAAACACACTTGCTGCACGGGCAGAGAGACCCAAGAATACCATAATATCTACAGCAGCCATTTTTTTTGAGCCCTTACTAAGTCCTGCTGTGAAGCACTTTGTGGATAGTATCACAGTTTATCCTCCCGTAACCTAAGGGGAGGTAGCATGCATATCCTCATTTTACAGAGGGAAACAGACAGGCAGTGGGCTGGGTGTGGTAGCTTATGTCTGTAATCCCAGCACTTTGGGAGGTTGAGGTGAGAGGACTACTTAGGCCAGGAGTTCAAGACCAGCCTAGGTAACATACTGAGACCTCATCTCTACTAAAAATCAAAAAAATTAGCCGGGTGCTACTCAGGAGGCTGAGGCAGGAGGATCGCTTGAGCCTGGGATGTTGAGGCTGCAGTGAGCTATGATGGTGTCACTGCGCCCCAGCCTGGATGACAGAGCAAGACTCTGTCTCAAAGAAAAAAAAAGAATGACAAAGTGACCAGCTCATGATCACAAACCACTAAGAGGGGGAATAGGACACATCCAGAGGTGCAGGTGCAAAGCCCAGACTCACAACCTCAAGACTCTGGGACCCCAGGTGAGTCCCTTGGTTTCTCTAAGCCTCAGTTCCTTCATCTGTAAAATGGGGACACTGAGTCCAACCTCATCTAGGAGGTGACCAGCACAGTACCTGACCCAGCAGGTATGCAACTGGTCGTTGGAAAGGGCAAGAGGAAAGGCCCTAGCATTTGTGGACCCCCCCGGGAGTGCTGGAAGACCGAGGGCTGCTACCTGAACCTAACAGGAGACCCCACGGAGGGCACAGAAAACGGCCAGCTGCCCACAAGGATGCCGGGACCCCGGTGCCTGTCACCTTCCCTGTCCCTGCTCTCTGAACTCCTCCGTCCCCCTGGACCTGCTCAATGGTCTGGGGCCACAGGCAGTGGGGTGCCAGGCCACGCCTCATAGAATGGGTGCGACCCTCTCCAAATTCTCCAAACGGCCTTGCCCGCTTGGGTGATGAGGGAAACGGAGCCTGAGCCGGGACTCAGACCCCCACTGATCTGCCTCTAGAATGCTGCAGGCCTGATGGGAGAGGGTCTGAGGCACAGGGTGGCCCCAGCCTTCAACCAGGAGCTCAGAGAGTGACAAGTCAGGGCCTCCAGCACCCAGGAAGCAGGACCCATCTGCCTGGGCTGCAGGCTGGAGAGTGGGCAGACCTGGGCCGGGGGGCTCGTTGGGGCCGGAGGGAGGTTCTGGTTCCGTGTGGGTGGAGATAGAGGCGACCCCCAGTCGGTGCTGGGAGTGGGGAGTTGAGCTCCCTCAGTGGGGGCGGTGGGGGCTACCTTGGGGTCGGGCTTCGGACTGAGGCTGGGGGAAGCTGTGGCGCCCGCATTATTTGCGGAGAGGAGCAGGAAGATGCTTGGGGGTTGGGGGTGCGGGTTCCCTGACACCGAATTCATTATTGGGAGATTCCTCTTCACAATCCCTCGACACCTCCCACGGGAACCCGGGCCAGGAACGCCTGACAGCCTGGCGGGCCGGCTCCAGGGCCACTGGCGCCCGGGTCTCTCGGAGCCCGGTCCCCGCCCGCCCGCTGCCTCGGAACCCTCCCCCGCGGGTCCCGCAGCCTCTGGAAGCCTCTCTGGGCTCAGCCCCGCGCCGCCGCCGCGTCGGGGCTCCGAGTGCACCCCCGGCAGCTGCGTCCCCGGCCCGACTAGCCGCCCCAGGCCGCAGGCGTCCGCAAAGGCCTGGCCTGAGCGCGCGGCGCGCACGTGGGGAGGGGGCGTCCCGGGGCGGGCGCGGGGAGGGCGGAGCCACGGGCCCGGGCGCGCGGCCGGCGCGGGCTGACGGAGGTCGGCGGCCCGGGAGCGGACCCCGGCGTCCGGGAGGCGGCGCCAGGTGCCGCGCCCCCGCCCCGCGTCCGCCGCGCGCCCCCGCCCCCGGGCCGCCCCCCGCCCGTGACGCGCTCCCCGCCCCCTCCGCGCCGGGAGCCCGAGCCCAAGCCGGAGCCCGAGGAGGGCGAAGGGGCGGCGGGCGGCGAGGAGGCGGCGCGGGAGGCGGCTGGTGCCGCGGGGCCGCCGCCGCCTCTGAGCCGCGCCGAGCGCACGAGCGCAGCCGCGTCGCTGCGGCCCCGGCCGCGCCATGGGGAAGGAGCAGGAGCTGGTGCAGGCGGTGAAGGCGGAGGACGTAGGGACCGCGCAGAGGCTGCTGCAGAGGCCGCGGCCCGGGAAGGCCAGTGAGTGCCGGGGGCGCGGGGCGTGGGCGGGAGCCCCGGGGGCCCCTCCCCGGCGCAGAGCCCCCCACCCCTCCCGGCGCCGGGCGGGGAGGGTACGCTGTCGGGTCCCCGGGGGCGGGGCGGGGCCAGCAGCGCCCAGACCCTCGGTCCGTGCCCCCCACCCGCTGTCCCCAGCACTGGAGATGGGGCGGCCCGGAGAGCCGGCCGTCACCCTGAGCCCCCCAGCGGGCACCTGGCGGCACCCGCCTCCCGGGCCGCGGGCGTTCGCATCCCTCCCTCCCTAACTCTGTCCCCCTCCCTTCCCAGGCTGCGGGCTGACAGCTGGAGGTCTCTGCTGGGGCCTTCAAAGGGCGAGGCGGATGCCCCCCCCAACCACACGCACCGGGCAGACAGGGAGGGGGCCCCTGCGGGGAGGGGCGACCCGGGAGCTGACAGTCCCTGGCAGACCCCCTCCCCGCCCCACGTTTAATAACACGCTTTGCAGGGAAGGTGGGGGGCAGGATCACGCTGGGGGTGTGGCTGCCCTGGCATGGCCGGTGGGGGGCCATTTACTGATGGGAGAGCAGAGGCCCAAGGTCGCCCAGCCCAGGGCAGGCTGGACTCCAGGCAGGGCCGGCCTGGGGGCAAGGGCTTGGGGCCCTGCTCAGCCAGGCTCCAGCCGACCCAGGTCCCCAGCTTCCCTGCTGGGAAAGGAGGCCATGAGGGAGTGGGGGACCACCATTGGCTATCCCCAGCTTGCCCTGTGGGGGCCCCAGGAAAGGGCTGGGAGCTTGGAGCCCTGATCCCAGCACTCATCCTGGCTCAGCGCGTAGCCTCCCTGGGGGCCGCGGGAGATGGATGGATGGGCGTGTGGACCAGCCGCGTGTGCGGCTGCGCACGTATAGCCGTGTCAGTGTGTCAGGGCACCTGTGCAGGCACGGATAGGGCTCTGCAGGTCGGCATGTGGGGTCTGGGCGTCCTCCCTCCTCCCTCCACCCCCACAGACTGTAAGACAGGGAGTCCTCCCGTTCCTCCAGGGGGATGCCAAGAACTGGGACTGGCTTCTGGGAGGTCGGTGGGGGGAACCTAGAGTCCCAGGGGAACCCCCCACTCCTGCACTTTACCAGCGGCCCATGACTGGCCAGCTCCTGTCCACTGTGTGCAGTAAGAGAAAGGGGACACCGGTGCCTTTGCACGCTGGCCCCGAGCTGATTTCAGGTCCCTGGGCTCAGAAAGGGAGAGCTTGTGGGCAGAGGTAGCCTCAGCTGAGCCTGGAGACCAGGTGTAGGGATTGAGAGGGAAGGCAAGGTAAAGGCTTCCACCTAGTGGTCGCATGACCTTGGACACAGACAGCTCCAACTCGGTGGACCTCAGTCTCCTCGTCTGTAGGATGGGATGTCAGCCTCACGGAGGGGTCCTAAGATCAGTGAGCCTGGGCGCTTGGAGCCCAGGCATTCAGTAAGTGCTCAGTAAATGCCAGCGATGACCGCAGCCTTAGACGGCCCAGGTCCAGGGGCCGGGGAAGTGGGGGCTTCAGCTCTGGGGAGGTTCCTCCTCCCTTCTATTGTGGCCATTCTGGGGGCTTCCATCCTCACCTGGGTCTCTGCCTGTCTTGCCTGGCCTCTGGGGCAGGAGAGACACCTGCCCTGGCCCCGGCTCCTGCTCTCTGACTCACAGGGGCGGGTGTAATAAATCAGAGAAGAAATCCCTCCATGAATTAGCTCCGTCGTCATGGCAACGCTGGCCTGCTTTGGAGTAAGATGTATTTTGATTCAGTAAAGTACAGCTGAGTTTGGGCCACGAGGTGGGGGGTGTCCAGCAGTGTCCTCCAGGGTCCCCTGAGCCCAGGGCTGTCCCCATGAGCTTTACTTCCATGGTCCCCTCTGGGTGCCCGGCCCCTTCCCTCCACCGCCTTCTCCAGAGTCACCCCAGGCTCAGCCAGCCCCCCACTCACCCCGTCCTGAAGGGAGCCTCCCGTGCCCGCATGCACACACTTAGCCGCTGTCCTTGAGCAGAAGAGGAGCCTGTTCTGGGGGAGATGCCGGGGCAGGGGCTGGCCTCCTGCTGGTCGGGAGGGACCTACTCTTCCCTCTGACCCAGACCCTATCCAGGAAGGCCCCCTGTCCGTGGAGGCAGGTCTGAGAATGCCCTGGAGGACGCCCCTGAGCACCGAGGGCCAGCGCCCCGCCCCCCTCTCACCTTCTAATAGCCCCCTAGTAGCTCCCTTCTAGCCCGGGGTATGAACTGGATCCCAGAGTTGGGGACAGGCTCAGGAGAGCAGTGAGAGGGCTGGTCAGGGATAAGGGCTTTACTGTCATAGAGTCACAGGGCTTAGGGACCTCATGGAGAGGGAGGGGGGCTCCTGGGCTTTCATTCTGGCCCTGGTCCCCTCCAGCTATGCTTGCTCCTGCGTCATCCAAAGAACCCATTTCCAGGTGAAACAGCCCCCAGCCCCAGGCCCTTCTCAGTTCTGGGACCTTCCTGGGTAACCAGTCTCCCACAGGAATTGGGGTTAGCATGTCCCAAGACCTCAAGTTCCCTCCATCCAATTTCAGCCATTTTCCCCCTTGAGGAGACCATGGGTGGGGAGAGGGATGAGATGGCTTTACTAAGGCACTCCTTCTCACATGGGGGTGGTCCCCTTCCTAAGGGAGACATCCTCCCCCACTAGCAGCTGTCACCTTCTGGGCTTTGACCTCCAGCCCCCCGAGATTTCAGCCCCTGCAGGTGTGGCTGGGTGAGAAGGTGGTTTCCACTCTGGCTGCCTTAGCTGGGGGAGGGATGATAGGGCCTGGCTTGGGCAATCCTGGGGACATGCTGAAGGCTGGCTACCCTGGAGCTGGGAAGAGCGGGGCTCAGTGTTCTGGGGGGAGAACCTCCTGATTGTGACCCTGGCAGGGATGCATGGTTCAGTGACATCTGCGCTCCCTTCAGCTAAATGGTAAGGGATGGTGGCAGGCCCTACGACATAATTCCCAGGTCCCCACGCAAAATGTAAATGCAGGGCCCCTTGCTCAAAAATAAGAATTTCAGGTCGGGCACGGTGGCTTTGCCTGTAATCCCAGCACTTTGGGAGGCTGAGGCAGGCGGATCACCTGAGGTCAGGAGTTCGAGACCAGCCTGACCAACGTGGAGAAACCCCGTCTCTACTAAAAATACAAAATTAGCTGGGCGTGGTGGTTCATGCCTGTAATCCCAGCTACTCAGGAGGCTAAGACAGGAGAATTGCTTGAACCCAGGAGGTGGAGGTTGTGGTGAGCCGAGATCGCACCATTGCACTCCAGCCTGGGCAACAAGAATGAAACTTTGTTTCCAGACAGAAAAAAAAAAAAAAAAAGAATTTCAAGATGGTGACAGGAGAGCATCTGCAGGCATGGGGTCCTTCTGAGCCAAGCACAGGCCACACACCCGTGAAGTCCCCTCGGCAGCCAGGCAGGGTGTGGGGGATGAAGAGATCGGTCCAGTCTGCTGCTGACTGAGCACCTCATCTGCGCGGGGCACTGTTTGAGCCACTGAGGATTCTTCCGTGAGCAGAACAGATGAGGGCCCTTGTCCCCTTGGTGCTGGTAGTTGAAAGATGGAGATGGGTAGGAGCAAGAGCAGAAGGAGGTGGATGTGGCAGGTGGTGATGAGGGCTGCAGAGCCAAGCACAGCAGCTACGGGGTGGGCAGGGTCACCACTTCAGATGGGGAGGGCAAGCTGAGTGAGCAGCCTGTGGGTAAGGACCTGAAAAACGTGAGAGAGGCTGTGGGGTTAACTAGGGAAGAGGAGCCCACACATGCACACAGGGCATGTGGAAAGGACCTGGGCAGGGCAGACTATGTGCTAGAGGAACGTCTGGAGGCCTGTGTGTAGCTACAGCAGTAATGGTGGAAGTAATGAGAACTGAGAGCAAAACAGGAGCCCCACGCACGGCCGCTGTCCAATCTCAGCCTCCCCTCCCGGCACGGCTGCTGTCCAGTGTCGGCCTCCCCTCCCAGCACGGCCGCTGTCCAATCTCAGCCTCCCCTCCCAGCATGGCCGCTGTCCACTGTCGGCCTCCCCTCCCAGTGAGACCAGTGCTGCCAGGGGGTCTTCAGGAGAGAAGTGGCCGGATCTGACTCATGTTCTCTCTCCTCTGTTTTTTTTTTTTTGAGACAGGGTCTTGCTCTGTCACCCAGGAGGTTGGAATGCAGTGGTGCGATCCCGGCTCAGTGTAGCTTCAACCTCCTGGGCTCAGTCCATCCTCCCGCCTCAGCCTCCCTAGTAGCAGGGACCACAGGCACACGCCTCCATGCCTGGCTAATTTTTTTTCCTTTATTTTTTGTAGAGATGGGGTCTTGCTATGATGGCCAGGCTGGCCTTGAACTCCTGGCCACAAGTGATCCTCCCACCTCAGCCTCCCAAAGTGCTGGGGTTACAGGCATGAGCCATGGCACAGAGCCTGACTCATGTTTTCCCAGGGACTCCCAACTAGGGTGGGTGTGGAGGTTGGACCAAGGGATGTGGGAGGACCTTAGCAACACCAGTGAGGAGGGGATGGCACTAATCCTGCCAGAGATACCGGCCTGGACCAGGTCGGTGACAGTGGCCGCAGGGAGAAGGGCTAGGGTTCCAAGTGTGTTCTGGGGATGTCTGAGAGGCAGAGCTGACAGACAAGCTATAGGTGTACAGGAAAGGCTCCAGGGCTGGCTCCAAGGTTTTGGCCTGGGCCATGGTCAGGAAGGGTGGCATTGCCACTAACCAAGAGGGACACTGGTGCCAGCAGTGTCTGAGCAGTGGGGGAGGGGCCGGTGACGCTGGAGACGCCTTTGCTTGCCAGGAGAAACCCCTGGCTGGAGAAAGGTGGGGGTGGGATTCCTGTACAGCTAATATTAGTAATCGCCACGCACCAAGTCCTGACTTGTGCCAGGCCCTGCACGCTTTATGTCTGGAAATGCTCTCACACCTCTGGGAGGCCCTGTTAGCACCCGCGGCTCCAGCTCAGGGAGGGCGCCGGCGGCCAAGGCCACAGGCTGGTGAGTGGCAAAGCAGAGATTCGAATTCACAGCTGTCTGGCTCCCTCTGCCAGCCTCGTGGGTCCTCAGGGGACCTGCGCCCTGCGTCCAGTGGCTGGGACCGAGGCCGGGGCAGCGGGGGCTGCTGTGGGTCACTGTGTAAGCCCTGCAGCCAGCCCTGTGCCTCGACTCCCTCAACTCCCCTGCCCTCAGCTCCCGCCCCCACCCCGTCCTGGGCCTGGACAAAGGGGCTTCTGTCCTGCCAGCTCCCCTCTCAGAGTGACTGACCCACAAATGGGTTATGTAACCACGGCCCAGATAGGCGGGGGTTTGGCCCAAGTCTGCTTGGACTAGTGCCCACTGGGAGGGCATCGGTGGGCTTCCCTCCTCTGGCAGCCAGCTGGGGGAGGCCAGGATGCGGGGGGCCCCAGGAGGATACTGGGGCCCTGAAGGCAGGGCATGGGCCCCTCTGGCCTCAGGTGCTCCGAGTCGCTGGGGAGGAGGCGGCCGTTCGCGTGAGGTCGCTCAGAGGTGCCAGCCCACTCGCCCGCCTCCCACTTCTGCTCATCCACACTGGCTGTGGCCCAGGGCTGGCAGTGGGGGTGCTGCACGGTGGAGACGCAGATCCTCCCCCAGAGATACCCCCATTTCCGGGTGTTCCAGCCTCCCTGGCCACCCCCGGCCCCATCTGGATCCTTCTGAGAGACAGATTGGGCCGGCTCTCTCCCTCCCACATTGGCAGGTGCCCAGCCAGTGTCCCAAGGGAGGGGTGTGCATGCACATGTGTGTGCTGGTGTGGGTGCACAGCCTTGCCTCCTATCCCCAGGTGGGGACAAGGACCCCAGGCCGGAGTCCTCAGTACTGTGAACCCCCACATCTTGGCAATGGGACACCAAGTCCTGAGCAGCTGGCACCTGGGGCGGGGTGTGGGGCAGAGCTGAACGCATGAGTGCACGAGTGGACGAGTGAGTGTCTGCAGACTGAGAGCCCAGCAGCTTTGTGCCTGCCGGGGAGATGGCTGGCACCCTCTCCCTGCCCTCAGGCCACCTGGAGGGGCTGGCACAGCCTCCCCTCACCAAGTCTCCTTCCATCCCCAGAGCTCCTGGGCTCCACCAAGAAGATCAATGTTAACTTCCAGGACCCAGATGGGTGAGTTCTGAGCCAGGCGGTTCCCGCCTGGAAGGGAGGATGGCTCCTAGGGAGGGCAGGGTGCCCGAGGCGCCGGGGCCTCTGCTCTATGTGTCCTCTGCCCATGCTAGCTTCTCGGCTTTGCACCACGCGGCCCTGAATGGCAACACGGAATTGATCAGCCTGCTGCTGGAGGCCCAGGCTGCTGTGGACATCAAGGACAACAAAGGCAAGACTGGCCCAGGGGCCTCCAGTGGGGGCAGGGGTAGGGGAAGTGAGGGGGGCTCCCTGGGGCCTGCATGGGTCCTTGGCTGAGGTCTCAGCCCAGGGTCTTAGTCTGATTTCAGGCAGGTCCTCCTGGGATCAGGGTCCTGGAAGCCAGGGGTGGGCTTGGAGTCAGGGGTCAGCTCCCAGCAACCCCCAAACCCACAGGGTTAGCCTCAGGGGTCAAAGGTCAGCTCCCAGCATTCCCCCCACCTCCCAGAGTTGGGCTTGGGGTCAGGGGTCGGCTCCTAGCACTCTCCCACCCCCTAAGGTTGGCCTTGGGGTCAGGGGTCAGGTCCCAGCACTCCCCTATCCCCCAGGTTGGGCTTGGGGTCAGTGGTCAGCTCCCAGCATCCCCTACGCCCTAGGGTTGGGCTTGGGGTCAGGGGTCAGGTCCCAGCAGCCCCTATCCTGCAGAGTTGGGTTTGGGGTCAAAGGTCAGCTTTCAGCATCCCCCCACCCCCCAGGCATGCGGCCGCTGCACTATGCGGCCTGGCAGGGCCGGAAGGAGCCCATGAAGCTGGTGCTGAAGGCGGGCTCGTCCGTGAACATCCCATCTGATGAGGGCCACATCCCCCTGCACCTGGCAGCCCAGCACGGTCACTATGATGTGGTGAGGCCCGAGCAGGGGCGGGGGCAGAGGCGGGGCAGCCCGGGCAGGGCAGCGTGGCCTGAGGATGTGCGGGCCTGACTGCGCCCTTGGCCCGCAGTCTGAGATGCTGCTACAGCACCAGTCTAACCCGTGCATGGTGGACAACTCGGGGAAGACGCCCCTGGACCTGGCCTGCGAGTTCGGCCGCGTTGGGGTGAGTCTCCCATGGAGCTCCGTGGGGTGGGGCTGGGGAGCCCCACATCAGGGCCCCCCTACCCTAACCCCTCCTTCAAGGTGGTCCAGCTGCTTCTCAGCAGCAACATGTGTGCGGCGCTGCTGGAGCCCCGGCCGGGAGATGCCACCGACCCCAACGGCACCAGCCCTTTGCACCTCGCAGCCAAGAATGGCCACATCGACATCATCAGGTAGAGCCGGTGGCAGGGAGGGCCTCAGCCTTAGGGTCCCCAGGGTTCAGCAGCAGCCTGGGGCTCAGGGCACCAGCTTCTGGCTTGGGGATAGGGCAAGAGCAGGCAGGGTCCCAGGTCCCTGGTCAGGCCTCTGGCATGGCCTCCAGGGTCCATGTACAGTATGAGCTGGAGGGGCTGGGAAAGGGGCTTCTGTGACTTCTCTGTCCCGGTCCCGTTGCTCCTGGGTGCGCTCGAGGAGGTGCTGAACTTCCCTGAGCCTCACTTTCCCATCCAAAAGTGGGGCTCACAGCAGCGCCTACGCTAGCATCAGACAAGATAACAGCTGGGAAGTCTTAGCACAGGGAGGGCCCTTCAGCAGCACTCACTGTGGGCCGGGCGCGGCGGCTGACACCTGTGATCCCAGCACTTTGGGAGGCCAAGGAGGGAGGATTGCTTGAGGTTGGGAGTTCACAAAAAAAAAAAAAAAAAAATTAGCCACATGTGTTGGCAGACACTTGTAGACCCAGCTACTGGGAAGCTGAGGCAGGAGAATCACTTGAGCCCATGAGGCTGAGGCTGCAGTGAGTGGTGACTGTGCCATTGCACTCCAGCCTGGGTGACAGAGCAAGACCCTGTCTCAAAAAATGCAGTGCATTGCACTGCAGCCTGGGTGTGGTGATGCACACCTGTAGTCCCAGCTGCTTGAGAGGCTGAGGTGGGAGGATTGCCTGAGCCTGGGAGGTCGAGGCTACGGTGAGCCAGGATGGTGCCATTGCATTCCAGCCTGGGTGACAGAGAGAGACCCCATCTCTACTTTTTTTAAAAAGTGACTGAGTGTGGTGGTTCAAAATGCTGCAATCCCAGCATTTTGGGAGACTGACGCAGGAGCCCAGGAGTTTGAGACCAGCCTGGGCAACATAGCAAGACCTGGTTTTTACAAAAAATAAAGGCAAAAACAAACAAACAAAAAAGCTGGAAATGAACATGCATGTCTGTAATCCCAGCTACTCTGGAGGCTGAGGCAGGAGGATTGCTTGAGGCCAGGAGTTTGAGGCTGCAGTAAGCCATGACTGCACCACTGTACTCTAGCCTGGGTGACAGAGTGAGACCCTGTCTTAGAAAAAGCAGACCGGACTCAATGGCTCACGCCTGTAATCCCAGCACTTTGGGCGGCCGAGGCGGGTGAATCACCTGAGGTCAGAAGTTTGTGTCCAACTTGGCCAAAATGGTGGAAACCCCATCTCTACTAAAAATACAAAATTAGCTGGGCGTGGTGGCAGGTGCCTGTAATCCCAGCTACTCCAGAGGCTGAGGCAGGAGAATCGCTTGAACCCAGGAGGTGGAGGTTGCAGTGAACCGAGATCGCACCATGGCATTCCAGCCTGGTCAACAAGGGTGAAACTCCATCTCAAAAAAAAAAAAAACCGTACAAGAAAAAGCGCTCAACACTCAGTGAATGTCAGAGACACGGGGCAGGGCTAGACGGTCCTCAGCCCCCAACCAGACTGCTGGGGTACCTGGAAATGGAGGCCTGGCTTGGGGGTGCTGGGAGGCCTCCTGCTGGAAGGCCCCGCCTGTCCACCTTGCCTTCCCGCCAGGCTCCTCCTCCAAGCCGGCATCGACATTAACCGCCAGACCAAGTCCGGCACGGCCCTGCACGAGGCTGCGCTCTGCGGGAAGACAGAGGTGGTGCGGCTGCTGCTGGATGTGAGTGTGGGGGCCAGGGGTGCTGGGCCCAGTGGGCTGTAGGGGCTCCTGACAGGGCCTCACCTCTCACATGTGCAGAGCGGGATCAATGCCCACGTGAGGAACACCTACAGCCAGACAGCCCTGGACATCGTGCACCAGTTCACCACGTCCCAGGCCAGCAGAGAGATCAAGCAGCTGTTGCGAGGTGGGCCCAGGCAGGGCAGAGGGGCAGTGGCTGGGGCTGGGGCTGGGCCAGATCAGCCCGCAGGACTTGGGGGGCCCCCTCCTGTATCCCCAGAGGCCTCGGCGGCCCTGCAGGTCCGGGCGACCAAGGATTATTGCAACAATTACGACCTGACCAGCCTCAATGTGAAGGCGGGGGACATCATCACAGTAAGCATGGCCTCAGGGGCTGTCTCGGCAGGGAGAGGGCGGCACCTGGGCGTGTGCACCCCAGAACACCGCCGTCCTGCCGCAACTGGGGGGCACTGGGCAGGAGACTGCGAAATGGGGCATCTCCCTGAGCGCCCCCCACCTTACTGGTCAGGTCCTTGAGCAGCATCCGGATGGCCGGTGGAAGGGCTGTATCCATGACAACCGGACGGGTAATGACCGGGTGGGTTACTTCCCGTCCTCCTTGGGCGAGGCCATCGTCAAGCGTGCAGGCAAGTTCCACCCCACCGTGGGGGGCAGGCAGGAGCCACGCACCTTGGGCTTGGGGGCTGGAAGCAGCGAGCATGCTAAGCGTGTGGGGGCCCAGCAGGGCTGGGTTTCTGGGTGCCAGCGTGGGGTTGAGTGGGGAGCATCAGGGTGCCCCAGCAGCCGTCTCCTCATCCGTTCCCAACCTGTTCCTTTGTGCGTTCCACCAAGCACTGTGTGCTGCCACGTCTGGTTCTGAACTGGCCACCAGGACAGATGGGACCTAACTCCCAAGGAGCTCGCCCTGGGGCAGGAGGGGGCAGGGGACGGTGAAGTAAACATGAAAGGACATGTACTTACCAGTGACCCGGAGCACAGGGAGGGCCTGCTTGAGATGAGGCAGTCAGAGGAGGCCAGAGAATGCCCTGAGAGGCTGGTGGGTTCCAGGTGGCAGGAGCTGTGCATTAAAAGGGGGCGGGGCCAGGCGTGGTGGCTCACGCTTGTCATCCCAGCACTTTGGGAGGCCAAGGCGAGAGGACTGTTTGAGCCCGGGAGTTCGAGATCAGCCTGGACAACATAGTGAGATTCCATCTCTACAAAACATAAAATCAGCCAAGCATGGTGGTGTGCACCTATGGCCCCAGCGACTTGGGAGGCTGAGGTGGGAGGGTTGCTTGAGCCTGGGAAGTGGAGGCTACAGTGAGCCAAGATTGCACCAGCCTGAGGGACAGCGCGAGACTCTGTCTCAAAATAATAATGATAACAACAAAGGCACTCAAGTGTCTGCTTTTGGTGAAGAAAAAAGGGAAAAACCAAAGGCGCTGAGGCAGGCAAGAGCTGGGCACACCTGAGGAACAGGAGGCTGAGGAGAGGGACTAGGCCAGGGACCCAGGCTGTGAAGCCCCACGTGGCGGCTCTGAGGGACCAGGGGCCCGTTTACTCCTGATGGAGGACATGGAGGTGCACAAGCAGGGCCAGCCCCCCGTCACGGCCATCTAGCTCCTGAGTGGGAGCCTTGGCTCCAGCTTGTGGGGGTCTTCTTGCCTGCCCCCCACTCCCCAGTACAGAGATGTTCACACCATCCAGCAGTCTCTGGCCCCCTGCCCCCAGGACCCCAGGGCCACCAGCAGGATGCCTAGGCTTGGCTGCCTCTGCCTCTCTCCTGCTCTAAACGTCTGGCGGGGGAGGGGTCTTCCTCGGGGCTCTCAGCTCCCTGGAGACAACAGCAGGCAGAGAGGACCCCCCTGCTGTGGCTGCCCGGCCTCTGCCCCGCCTCCCCTGTGTCAGCACCCGCCCTCGCTGGCCCAGGTCTCAGGAGGCTGTGCTCGACCTACAGGTTCCCGAGCAGGCACTGAGCCAAGCCTGCCGCAGGGAAGCAGCTCATTGGGACCTTCTGCACCCCCAGAGGAGATCTGGGTGCTGAGGAAGCCTTTTGCAGGTAAGCTGGGTCCCTGAAGGGCAGAGGTGGCAGGACTTCCACAAGGCACCACTGTGGGGCCAGGCAGGGGCCAGCACTGGCCTCATCTTGCTCTCTCACGCTGGCAGGTGGGGACCGAAGCGGCAGCATTAGCGGCGTGGCTGGTAGCCGGGGCAGTGGGGGCCACACCCTACACGCGGGCTCTGAGGGTATCAAGGTAGGTGGGGTGGTGGTCGGGGCTAGGTTGGCCAGGGCTGGGAGCAGGCGACAAGCCGGTGTTTCTGGGTTGCAGCTCCTGGCAACGGTGCTTTCCCAGAAGTCCGTCTCCGAGTCCAGCCCAGGGGACAGCCCCGCCAAGCCTCCAGAAGGCTCTGCAGGTAAGAGCAAGGATGCTGCCGCACAGCCCGACAGAGGAAAGCAGCCCGACAGCTCTTGTCCCCCACCCACTCTCGTCCTCAGGTGCAGCCCGGTCCCAGCCTCCAGTGGCCCATGCCGGGCAGATCTATGGGGAGCAGCCGCCCAAGAAGCTGGAGCCAGCATCAGAGGGCAAGGTACAGGGCTTGGGGGTGCTCCCAGTGTGGGCTCCGGGGAGAGGCTGTAAGGCCGATGGGCTGACGGGTGCCTACACAGCCTGCCTGGCCTGGCTGCGGTGGGATCGGGGGCATTGCCAGGCCAGACCCTCTCCTCTCCTCTGTCTGTCAGTCTGTGTGTGTTGTGTGTGTCTGCCTGCGTGTATGGGTGTCGTCGTTGTGCAGGCTGTGCGTGTGGGCCAACCTGTGCCTCCATGTGTGCATGTGTGTGTGCAGGGTGTGTGTGTGATGGTGTGACTGCGAGCCGGACACGCGTGTCTGTGTACAGGTGGAAGGGGCTGGGTATGAGACGGTGCAGTGTGTGCGTGGGCGCGGCGTGTGGTGTGTGAGTGCGCCTGCGTGCTGGGGAGGTGTAAGCTGCTGGCTGAGTCCTGCACAGTGGAGTAGGCAAGGTGCCCCTGCCTGTGGGCACAGAGCCTACCTTCCGGTCCAGACGGAGGCCCCTTTCCTGGAGCCCCCTCCCAAGGGGCCACACCACCTGCCTCCCCAAGATGGCGCGGGGCGTCCCTGGTGCAAGAGCAGGGGACAGTCAGGGAGGCATGTGGCGGGCAGCAGCAGCCCCCCCGCCCCCCCAGTGGAGATCCCAGAAGGCAGAAGGGTGGAGGATGCTCCAGGAGGCGCCTCAGGGACTGTGGACTGAGGATCATTCACAGGCGAGGCTCACCGGGGCCTGCTGCAGATGGAGCAGCGGACAGCGGACACAGCAGCTGCACGGCTGGCCGGCCAAGCAGAGAAGGAGGTGCTGTGGTGGCAGGGCACAGCCAGGCAGGCGAGCCTGCAGTGGGTGCCTTGTGTCTTCCAGAGCGCCGAGGCCGTGAGCCAATGGCTCACTGCGTTCCAGCTACAGCTCTATGCCCCCAACTTCATCAGCGCTGGCTACGACCTGCCCACCATCAGCCGCATGACCCCTGAGGTGAGCTTTCCACACGCCGCCGGTGCCAGCTGCGTCCCACAGACGGGCACAGCCCCCAGCTGACAACCCTCCCCTCTGCCTAGGACCTCACGGCCATTGGTGTCACCAAGCCGGGCCACCGGAAGAAGATCGCGGCAGAGATCAGCGGCCTAAGCATCCCCGACTGGCTGCCTGAGCACAAACCCGTAAGGCCACCTGCACCCCAGGGGCTGGGCCCAGGACGGGCAGACAGACAGACAGAGAGCCTGCCTCCCTGGCCACAGCCCCCACCCACCCTCAGGGTCTTGAGGGAGAGGAGAGTGAAGGATGTCCTGCTAGCAGGGAGCCTCCCAGTCAGCCCCTGTTCTGTCACTGGGGCAGAGGCGAGGTGATGCTGTCCAGGGGCCATCGGAGCTGAGGGAGCCTGAAGCCAGGAGAGTCCCCTCCCCACGTCCATGCTCTCACCAGGACTCTGCACATGCAAGCTGCCCCACAGAGACCCCCAGCCACCAGGCCTCCAAGCACTGCCACTCACATGCAGACTGCAGGGGCTATGCTCACACACACCCAGGCACGTGCCAGCCCCTGCACAGCAGGCGTGCATGGAATACCCTGCAGGCACCCACCAACTTCGTGCGTGCACACGCGCTCTACCGCACGTGTGGCCCTCACCAATAGCTGACACCCCATTTTCGGCGATACTTGCACGTGCCATGGCCAGTGGTCATTAACAGGGAGGTGCAGATGGGTGTGGTGGTCAAGCCTGTAATCCCAGCACTTTGGGAGGCCAAGGAGGGTAGATCACAAGGTCAAGAGATCGCGACCATCCTGGCTAACATGGTGAAACCCCGTCTCTACTAAAAATACCAAAATTTGGCCATGCGTGGTGGCGGGCGCCTGTAGTCCCAGCTCCTTGGGAGGCTGAGGCAGGAGAATGGCGTAAACCCGGGAGGTGGAGCTTGCAGTGAGCCAAGATCGTGCCACTGCACTCCAGCCTGGGCAACAGAGCGAGACTCCGTCTCAAAAAACAAAACAAAAGGAGGTGCCTGTGCCGTGGGACGGTTCTGGGCCTGAAGAAGGTGGGCCCAGGCCTAGCCCAACCCAAGTGGACTCTTTGGGTCTCACACTGAGTTCTGGGCTCCCAGTGGGAGAGGCGATTGGTGGCTGTCAAGAGCCACCTGGCGTGTGGGTCTGCACTCACCCTGCCTTGCCCCACTCAATTGGTGGCTCTGGGGTCCTCCTGGGGGTCAGGTTCGGGTCCCACGGACCTTGCCGCCCACCTGGGGGTGGCTGAGTATGCCAAGAGCAGGTGCATGAGTGAATTCTAGCTGGGAGTGTGGACGCCTGGATGCCGCTCGGGGAGTGATCGGGTGTTTCTCGGTGCAGACCGATGTGGTTGTTGGCACGTGTGTTGTGGCTGTGTGGCATGTGTGTGGCCCTGTGTCTGGTGTGGGTGAGAGGTCAGCGTGTGACACGGGATGGGGTGCTGGTGCCTGTGCTTGGCTGGGAGCGCAGCGTGCAAGTCCTATGCATGTTCCTGTACCAGGTGTGGCCCCGTGTGTCTGTGTCCACGACTCTGGGGTGTGTTTGTGTCTCCCCATGGTGCTGTACTTGTGGCTGCCTGGCCGGGTGGGAAAGTGCCTTCTTCTGCTCCCCCCGACAAGGGCGTCCTATGGACGCGGTCAGCCGTGTGCGTTCACATGTGCTCGATGTGTGGCATGCGGTGTCCGCTGCCTGAGCCGAGGCTCTGCCTACATTTCTGGTGCCAACACCTTGGCCTATCCGTTTGTCCTTCTGTCTGTCTGTGCCCTGCTGGCCCCGTGCCCCCTCTTCCTCCAGCTCCAGGTAGATGGGCAGGGTGCGGGCAGCCAGCCCAGGTGGCCCCTCTGTGTCTCTGCTCTGTAGGCTAACCTGGCCGTGTGGCTGTCCATGATCGGCCTGGCCCAGTACTACAAGGTGTTGGTGGACAATGGCTATGAGAACATCGATTTCATCACTGATATCACCTGGGAAGACCTGCAGGAGATCGGCATCACCAAGCTGGGTGAGGCCCCAGCCCCAGCCCCAGCTTCCAGCCCCTGCCCTCAGCTTCCAGCCCCAGCCCCAGGCTCAGCCCCAGCCCCAGCCCCAGCCCCCAGCCCCCAGCCCAGCCCTGCCCCAGCCCAGCCCCCGCCCTGCACTTCCTGGTCCACCTGACCTGCCCCCTGCGCCCCACTCAGGACACCAGAAGAAGCTGATGCTGGCTGTGAGGAAGCTGGCAGAGCTGCAGAAGGCTGAATATGCCAAGTATGAGGGAGGCCCCCTGCGCCGGAAGGCGCCCCAGTCACTTGAAGTGATGGCCATTGAGTCTCCGCCCCCGCCTGAGCCCACACCGGCCGACTGCCAGTCCCCTAAAATGACCACCTTCCAGGACAGCGAGCTCAGTGATGAGCTGCAGGCTGCCATGACTGGCCCAGCTGAGGTGGGGACCACCGCTGAGAAGCCCTCCAGCCATCTGCCACCCACCCCGAGGGCCACCACACGGCAGGAGTCCAGCCTGAGTGGTCGGGCACGGCACATGAGCAGCTCACAGGAGCTGCTGGGTGACGGGCCCCCTGGGCCCAGCAGCCCCATGTCTCGAAGCCAGGAGTACCTGCTGGATGAAGGCCCGGCTCCCGGGACCCCGCCCAAGGAGGCCAGGCCAGGCCGCCACGGTCACAGTGTCAAGAGGGCCAGTGTGCCCCCTGTGCCTGGCAAGCCACGGCAGGTCCTCCCACCAGGCACCAGCCACTTCACGCCCCCCCAGACTCCCACCAAAACCCGACCAGGCTCTCCCCAGGCCCTTGGGGGACCTCATGGTCCATCCCCAGCTACGGCCAAGGTGAAGCCTACCCCGCAGCTGCTGCCGCCAACAGAGCGCCCCATGTCACCCCGCTCCCTGCCTCAGTCACCCACGCACCGTGGCTTTGCCTATGTGCTGCCCCAGCCTGTGGAGGGCGAGGTGGGGCCAGCTGCCCCGGGGCCTGCGCCCCCACCCGTGCCGACTGCTGTGCCCACACTGTGCCTGCCCCCCGAGGCTGACGCAGAGCCGGGGCGGCCCAAGAAGCGAGCCCACAGCCTGAATCGCTACGCAGCATCCGACAGCGAGCCAGAGCGGGATGAGCTGCTGGTGCCTACTGCTGCGGGCCCCTATGCCACGGTCCAGCGGCGCGTGGGCCGCAGCCACTCGGTGAGGGCACCTGCAGGTGCCGACAAGAACGTTAACCGCAGCCAGTCCTTCGCTGTGCGGCCCCGAAAGAAGGGGCCCCCGCCACCCCCGCCCAAGCGCTCCAGCTCGGCCCTGGCCAGTGCCAACCTGGCGGATGAACCGGTGCCGGACGCTGAGCCTGAAGATGGCCTGCTGGGGGTCCGCGCACAGTGCCGGCGGGCCAGTGACCTGGTCGGCAGCGTGGACACGGGCAGTGCCGGCAGTGTGAAGAGCATTGCGGCCATGCTGGAGCTGTCCTCCATTGGGGGTGGGGGCCGGGCTGCCCGCAGGCCTCCCGAGGGCCACCCCACTCCCCGCCCTGCCAGCCCAGAGCCGGGTCGGGTGGCCACCGTGCTGGCCTCAGTGAAACACAAAGAGGCCATCGGGCCTGGCGGGGAGGTGGTGAACCGGCGCCGCACACTCAGCGGGCCAGTCACTGGACTTCTGGCCACTGCCCGCCGGGGGCCTGGGGAGTCGGCAGACCCAGGGCTCTTTGTGGAGGATGGCACTGGCCGGCAGCGGCCTCGGGGTCCCTCCAAGGGCGAGGCAGGTGTTGAGGGCCCGCCCTTAGCCAGGGTGGAGGCCAGCGCCACACTCAAGAGGCGCATCCGGGCCAAGCAGAACCAGCAGGAGAACGTCAAGTTCATCCTGACCGAGTCTGACACGGTGAAGCGCCGGCCCAAGGCCAAGGAGCGGGAGGCCGGGCCTGAGCCACCACCACCACTGTCCGTGTACCAGAATGGCACTGGCACCGTGCGCCGCCGACCGGCCTCGGAGCAGGCTGGGCCTCCGGAGCTGCCCCCACCGCCCCCGCCTGCCGAACCCCCACCCACCGACCTGGCACACCTACCCCCACTACCCCCGCCTGAGGGCGAAGCCCGGAAGCTGGCCAAGCCGCCTGTCTCTCCCAAGCCAGTCCTGACGCAGCCCATGCCCAAGATCCAGGGCTCGCCCACACCCACCTCCAAGAAGGTGCCGCTGCCAGGCCCTGGCAGCCCAGGTAGGCGCATGGGGCCAGCCAGGGTGGGGTGAGGGGGCGGCAGGACTCTGCTCCACCTCTCTACTCGGTGGTCTGCGGGGTTTTCCTTTTCTTGGGTTTGATGGAAGTCCAGGTGGGGTGGGAACGTGTCCCCAGACCCTCTCATGCATCCAGGGCAAGGTGAGCAGGGTCCTTCCTGGTCCGCTGGGGAGGCAGTGGCGCGAGTAGGCCGCGGGAGGCCGGGGCAGGGGGCCCGGCGGCGGGGTTCGTGTCCGCTTGGTGCCAGCGTGGTCCTTCCCGCAGAGGTGAAGCGCGCCCACGGCACACCGCCGCCCGTGTCTCCCAAGCCGCCGCCGCCGCCCACGGCGCCCAAGCCCGCCAAGGCGGCCGCGGGGCTGCCTTCGGGCAGCGCTGGCCCTTCGCCCGCACCCTCGCCCGCGCGCCAGCCGCCCGCCGCCCTCGCCAAGCCGCTCGGTACGCCTCCCTCGCTGGGCACCAGCCCCGTCAAGCCCCCGTCCCCCGGCGCGCCCGCGCTGCACGTGCCCGCCAAGCCCCCGCGCGCCGCCGCCGCTGCCGCCGCCGCGACCCCCGCCCCGACCGAAGGCGCCTCGCCCGGGGACAGCGCCCGGCAGAAGCTGGAGGAGACGAGCGCATGCTTGGCCGCGGCGCTGCAGGCGGTGGAGGAGAAAATCCGGCAGGAGGACGCGCAGGGCCCGCGGTAGGTGTGGGGCGTGGCCTGGCGGGCGGAGGGCGGGGCTTGGTAGAGATGGGCGTGGCGTGAGCGCGTCTCAGTAGGGACAGGCGCGGCGTCAGCCGGGCTCGGTCGAGGTCATCGTGCGGTAGGCGGAGCCCGACGGAGATGAGGGCTGTGGGCGTGTCCTGACCGAGGTGGGCGTGGCCAGGCCCTAACCCACCCCGCCCGCTCACGCCCCGCGCCCCGCGCCCCGCAGCGACTCGGCGGCAGAAAAGAGCACGGGCAGCATCCTGGACGACATCGGCAGCATGTTCGACGACCTGGCCGACCAGCTGGACGCCATGCTGGAGTGAGCGCCGCCTCGCCGGGCCCGCCTGCGCCGCCCGGGCCCTCCCCGCACACTGACCTATACCTCAGGATGGGCGCGTCTGGGCGCGGCGCGAGCGGCCAGGCAGGGCCCCGCACAAGCACAACTCCGGCCCCTGGGGTCGGGCCGGGGCGCCCACCGGGGACCGCCTGGCCGGGGGCTCCAAGGGCTCTGGGCAGACCCCGCGCCTGCGCGTCCTCCCCATCTGCTGCTCCCCATGCAATACCTGCTGGGCCTCCTGCCTGTGCGGAAGGGGAGGGCGCCCCGGGACCAGGGATGGGGCAGCGCACAGGCCCGGGCCCAGCACAGAACTGCCCATCGGGACGCCCGGTCAGCCGCTCAGGCGCAGCACAAGGGACAGGGGACCAGGGTCAGGGCCCCCCTGCCCCACCGCACCCCCAGAATATAAGCTATCAAGAGTATTAATTTATTGGGAATGAGCTGAGGCGGATTTCCCCAGAGAAACAAAAAGGTATAACTTTAACAAATATATATTTAAAGAAAGAAATATTATTGATTCTATAGAAAACCATTTACCAACTGAAAGGACAAGAGTCTAGCTCCGGACAAAAGCTGTTAAGAGGACCAGGCTGTCTGCCTGCGGTCCTTCCTCCCTCCGGCCAGAGTGGAGGCCCCAGGCCGCTAGCACAGGTGGAAGGCTGGGGCCCCGGGGCGGGTGCTCAGGCGGGGGCTCCTCCGCGCTTCTCTCCTAAGTTCTCTGCGCCCCAAGAACTCGAGGTTGTGCCTTGCTCTTGGCGGCCATGTCCTCCTCCTGGCGTGGCTGTATCGGGGTGCGGGTGGGTGTGGTGAATGTGGGTGTGTCAGTGTGGCGGCCACGTGGAAGCAGGGCACGTAGCAGGCCAGGCCAGGGACTTGCAGCTCCTCTGAGGGCGTGCCTGGCCTCCTCTGGGGCCTGTGCAGGCAGCCTGTCCACCCCGCCGGAGTTCCCACGGACGCTTCTGCTCATGGTCCAAGGCTGTGTCGTGTGGTCATTCTCACCCTCCCTTTTCCTCTCTCTGTCCCTGCTCCCTCCAAGAAGTACTGACTGGTCTCTATCGTGTTTGCTGATCCACAGTGTTGGGCACAACTTTGACGTTTCTTAAAAAAAAAATTTTAAAAATGCCGAAAACCAGCGATTGTGGTGTGGGGCGGGCGGAGGCGGCTGGCGGAGGTGGCGTCCGTGCGTGCAGGGCCCCTTCCCGCTGTCTCACCCCGTGCTTCCCTGTAAGTGGACGTGCCCAGCTGTCCCCCCAGGCCTCTCCTCAGTGGGCGGCCCAGGCTGGGCTCCAGCAGGCAGGGAGGGGAGGTTTGGGCAAGGCGCTGCTGTTGGCTGTCAATAAACAGCAGGAAACAGAAGTGCCTGGCTCACTTTTTGGGGGCACATGTGTTGGGGGAGATGGGTCTGAAGGTCAGCAGCTCGGGTGTGACAAGTTGCCTCCTAGCAGGGAGGCCCCAGAGTGGGCTGAAGTCCTGGGGTCCACCAGAGAGAACCGCCCCATGCCCCCCCACTCACAGCAGCCAGTGCCTATGCACACCAACCTCAAGGCCACACAGCCCCCTTGTCCCGAGGAGCTGTCCCCACTCACAGCTACAGTCTGTGGAGTGTTTATTTCCACCAGGAAGTAACCAAATCTACACACAGTCTAAAAACAGTAGAAAAGGTGAGTAAAAAGGCCCTCGCTCCATCTAGGGTGGGGATGGAGGGTGGGCCGGGGCAAGCGTCGTACCTGGCACCCAGAGAGAGGGGCTGGGCAGCGACGATAGTGCCGAGCAGAGGGAGGCTCGCCGAGCATTGGGCAGGGAGGGCACTGCCCGGTTGCCAAAGCCTGTCCACCTGTGCCCATAGGGCAGGCAGAACCCCCGAGACCACCCCATGTGGCCAGCCTGGCTCAGACAGGTCCAGGGCTGGTCCAGGGGAAGCCACGGCCTGGCCTGGATCCTGTTAGCAAGTCCAAACCTGCAGAGAAAGGGCTGCTTCACCAAGGTGTCCTGTGGCCAGCCACCCTGGCCCAGCCACACCTGTCACATATACCTACCCTCCACCACCTCGTGCTGGGGCTGCCAGCTCCTCATTCCCACCCCCGCTCCATCCCGTGCAGCCCTTTTGAATGGCCCGAGCCATGGACACTGACCTTCACAGTGCTATCCACAGCCCCTGAGAAGAGTCGGCCCCGGGACACGGCCAGCGCGGTGACGCTGCCCTGGTGACGCAGCAGGGTCTGCGTGCAGATCATGTTGTCCATACTCCAGACCTGGGGGCACATGGGACGTGAGGGCCCGCTGGAGCTCAGCTGCCCGCCCTCTGAGCCTCCTGCCACCGCTGGGCCCGCACGTACCCTGAGGGACCGGTCGTAGGATGCACTGAAGACTTTGGTCTGGTCTGGTGTCGAGATGACCGCCAGGGCATACACAGTGCCCACATGGCCTGTGAGGGTCCGCACCTGCTCCTTGGACTCAATGTCCCACACCTGGGAGGGGTGGGCACAGACAGGTCAAAGACACTGAGCGAGGCAGGGGAGATGGGGCCACAGTCTGGCCCTGCACCAAGACGCCCAAGCCTTACGTGGATGAGGTTCTCGTAGGTGCCACAGACAATGTGGTGATTTGTCACAGCAATGGAGTAGACGCTGCCGCCAGACGTCTGCAGGACGTGGATGCAGTCGAGGGTTCGGATGTCCCAGATCTATGAGTAATCGTGGGCAACTTGGTCCCAGGCCAGGTGCTTCACCCCCAGGGCCCCTGCACCCCCAGGACTTCAGCACCACTGGGCAGCCCACCCACCCAGCCAGGGCATGTGTGAAGGTAGGAACAGGGCAGATGGAGCCCTGGGTGCTGGTCTGGGAAGTGCTGGTAGGGGACAAGGCCCTGTGGCCACCAGGTGTACCCAGGTGCACCTTGATTGTCTGGTAGGAGCCGCTGTATAGGTAGCTCTGGGCAGCCACCAGGGCCCGCACCCAGTGGTTGAGGCCTGTGAGCTCCTTCTTCAACTTCAGCTCAGTGCCCACGATGTCCCAGACCTGCAGGGATGGCTACAATTGTGGGCTGGGCGGGCGAGGGACACCTCAGTGACTCACACGCACGGGCACACCTTCCACCTGTACCTTGATGGCCTTCAGGGAGCCGCTGAAGAGCATGTTGTGTGAGGAGACCAGTGTGCACACCGGGTTGTCGTGGGCCCGGATGGTGTTCACCTTCTGCAGGTTCTGGATGTCCCACACCTGATTGGGGAAGGACCGGAAGCCTCAGGGCACCAAGCCCTGTCACCTGAAGTCTGGAGTCCGGAGCCCAGATGGGGAGAAACATGTCCCTGGGGCACCTACATACTGAGGCAGGCCTGGGCTGCCTCCTGCCCACCCGCCTGTAGGCCCCACTCACAATGATGGTGCAGTCTGCAGAGCCGCTGTAGAGTTTGCACCTGGGGAAGCAGAGACATTGTGTCAAGGTGGGAGAAGCTGTGTCCCTGCTGACACCACCCTGGCAGGGCCCGAGGTCCATGCCAACCATCAGGAACTAGCAGCGTGGCCCAGGGCCAAGGCCACTGCTGTGTCCCTAAGCTCCAGCCTATTTTCCAGTCTCCACACGGGAACCTTGGAAGGGGTGAGCCAGCCTGATGCCTGCCTGGAAAGCATTTGACAGCGAGCTGGGAGGTAATTACCCGCCCCTTAGCACTGAGTCAATCCCAGGGCCGGCTGCTGGCAGTCAAGCTGCCGCCTCCTGAAAGCGAGCATCTCTCACGCACACACTTACATGCTTACACGCTTGCTCCCACAAAGCCTCACAACAGGAGGCACGAGGCAGGTAGGCCACCTGGAGCAAGAAGGTGGCCAAGGTAGTTGCTCCGTGGTCCCTATGCCCTGGGCTCTGACTGCAGGCTGAGGAGAGCTGAGCTCCTGCCTTCACTCCCTAAGGTCCCCCCATCTTCTGGTTGCACAAGGAGCACCGGGGCCAGGACAAGGTTCTGCTGGGAGGCTGGCAATGCCAATTGCTGGGAACACACAACTTCAGAGATGGTGCAGGCCACACAAGGGCCCACACACTGCTACCCAGGGAGCCAGTGCTGCTCTGGGTGGAGGGCGCCCTACAGGTGGGACACACACATAGCTACACAAGGCTTGAGCTCATGGCTCACGGCCCACGGAGTAGCAGCACCACATCTCCTGACCTGGGAATCACTGGTCACACACATGCCTGGACTCACCCCTGGATGCAGAGAGCCAGCACGATGCCATCATGGCCCTCCAGTGTCTTCTGGCACTTGTAGGTGGTACATGTATCCCACACCTGCAGAGACCAGGGCCACAGTGGGTCCCAGCAAGGTCAGCCCAGTGCCAAGGGGCAGCATGACAGGAATGAGTAAGGGAGCCCTGCCCATGGGAGAAAGCCCTGCCTATGGGAGAAAGCCCTGCCCAGGAGAAGGTCCCACCCATAGGCAGGTTGGCAGTGCCAGGCATGCAGTAGTGCCCAACCCATCCAGGCTGCGGAGACTGAGGTAGGACTCCACCTACCTTGATGGTCTTGTCAGAGGAGCCACTGAAGAGCAGGTCACCCATGGAGTAGACGCAGAGACACCACACAGGGCCCTGGTGGCCCACAAAGGTCCCTTTGCATTTGAAGATCTGCTGAGGGTCATAGGCTGCAGAGACGGGAGCAGTGAGTGAGGGCCCCGTAGGGGTCCACGGGGAGGGCAGGTGGGAGCCGCGGCGGGCCCATACTCACAGCCTAGGATGCCCATGTTCAGCCGCGCGTTGATGTGGGACAGCTCGTCCTGCAGGGCCAAGGGCAGGGCAGAGGGCAGGTGGGCAGGGCTGCTGTGGGGCCAGTGCAGCCTCTCTGCCCCTGCTGCCCTGGGCCAGGGGTGAGCAGGGACGACAGGAGCCCCTGCCACACACAGACCCCTGATCTTGACTAGTGGAGCCAAGGCCAGGGGAGGCCTCCCTGCCAGCTTCCCTGGGTCTCACAACCCAGCCCCTGCAGCCCCGCCCACTCACATTTAACATGGATGCGTCCCGCCGGAACTCCATGAGGTCCTCGCTAAGCTTGCTCTGGTTTTCATCCAGGACGTCTGAGGAGCAGGAGGAGAGGGGGTGTCACTGGTGCCCGGAGCAGTGGCCAGGCCCCCACCTGCCCCAGTGCCCACCCTCACCAAACTTGAGCTCCAGGCTCTTCTCTAGCTGGTCAATCTTCTCTGAGAGCTTGCCCAGCATGGAGCGCAGGAAGGCGATCTCCTGGTCCTTCTGGGCCAGCGCCACGTGCATCTCGTGGAAGCGGTCGTCCGTCTGCTGCAGAAACTCCTTCAGGCCCTCGAAGCGGCAAGTCTCCAGGTGGGTCTCATAAGTATCCTGGTTCCCGATGAACGTGCACCTGCGGGGACAGGACAGCTGCCCACCTGCCTACCTGGTGGGTCCCTGCTGGTGCCTCCCTATCCCCAAGAATCCCCTTCGAGTGCTCCAGCCCTGTGGCCACTGCACCCCAGGTCCAGCTGCCCCTCCTCCCCACCCAGCTACCCCTGGGCAGCTTCACAAGTGAGGTCCCATCACATCACCCCTGCAGAGCTATTTAAGGGTTCCTCACTCCCTGAGGATAAAACCCACGCCCCTCGGCAGCCTCCCTGCTCTGAAGAACTGGGCTCCTGCCTCTCCTCCCACCCCCACCTCCCTCTCCAGAGCTCTCAACCCCAGCATTTGTTCAACTCCGCCCATGCCTGGTGGGCTGCCGGAGCATCCATGCCCACCTTCCTGGCCGCCCTCAGCTCCTCCTCTGTGTTTCCAGGGCCTTGGGCCTCTCCTGGGCTCCTGGGCCTCAGAGAGGATTACAGACCCTGGTGTGGTCCCAGCTCCGACCCACCTCCCCGGGACCAGCAAGCAGGCGGTTCTTAGCGGAGCCTGTGGAGGGACTGCGTCCACCCCCGCCCGCCCCCCACTCACCCGTACTTGGAGTGGGGACATTTGATGTGCTCACACTCCTTGAGGTGGGCCTCCAGGTTCATCTTGAGCAGTGGGGGGCAGCTGGGGTTGTTGGGGCACCGCACAGGCCTGTAGTCACAGCTGCTCTCGTGGTCCCTGTGCCAGGGTGGGATGCGGGGAAGCCTGAGCCAAAGCCCCGAGAGGCAGCCCCCAGGGAGGCAAAGGTGCCCAGGGAGGGGCACTTACTTCCGGGCGCTGAGCTTGATGGTGAAGGGGCACCCTCGGGGGTCCACCTCAAAGATGGGGGGCTTCCCGCCGCCCGCCGCCCGGCAGCCGTGCCGGCAGTGGATGAAGAGCTCCCCGATCTGCTCGGCCACCGCGATGTTGTTCACCACCACGGTCAGTTTGACATTGTCCACAGGACACTTTTCTGGGGGAGGAGGGCGTGCTGACCCCCACGGCCTGCCTGGAACATGCTCCCTCACCAGGGTGGGCATGAGCCTCTTAATGGGGGTCAGATCTCCTGTCCATCTGCCCCTCTTGAGGCATGCAACATAGGAACGGGGGCACAGGTGGGCCACCAAGAAGGAGCAGCAGGTGGTGAGGAAGTGTCACCTGTGATACTCTCAGCTGTGCCTGGAAAAGTGTGGGGTGGGGCCAAGAGGGCAGAGGGCAGAGTGTGGACAGGCAGGCAGGAGCGGGCACCATGTGGGAGGACGACAGCCTCACCAGTGAGAAAGGCCTCCCCAGAGGGTGCCCACCCTGACCTGGGGAGCCTTGGCCCACACCTGCTGTGGGGTCTCTGAGTCTGGACACACTAGAATTTGGGGTGTCCCCACTGTTCATGGAGGGCCTGAGCCTCAGCCTGAGCATCCCAAGGACTGCTGCAGCCCCATCCCACCCCCAGCAGAGGCCAAACAGGCCCGGTCACTGTGCGGGGGACAAGGGAGAAGCTGCCCGTCTCTGCTCGGCAGCCAGGGGCACGGTCAGTGCCAGGCCTCGGCTGGGGCACGAGCCTACCTGACTTCAAGGCACATCTTCTACAGAACGTGTGCTGTGGAGGCAAAGGGCGGACTTGAGGGCAGCCACAGGGTCTTCTTTTCCCCAAGTCCACGGCCATGGCAGCCACAGGCCTCACTGCACCCCAATCCCAGTGCAGCCAGACCAGGCCTCAACCAAGGCCAGGGACCAGCAGCCCTGGCCCCTGAGAGGCCTGCAGTCCTGTGGGGGCCTCTGGCAGCATGGGGGCTGGGAAGGGGGGCCGACTCACCCCACACGTGGTGATCACAGGGTCTTTGAAGACACTGCAGCAGAGCTGACAGCACAGCTTCACCGAGGGCTGCTCTGCAAACACCAGTGGCTCCTGGAACCAAGTGTGAAAGGCAGGCAATGGTGGGAGGCCACCCTCAGCCCCACCACCACCCAGGCACCCAGGTGCTCTCGCTCCAGGCCTGGCTGTCCTCTGAGGACGGGGGCACGTCCTGAGAGAGGCCTGCTTAGAGCTGGGGGGCTTGATCGGGGCCCAAGAGGGAGAGCGAGGTCTGTGACCCCAGAGGCATGGCCCAGCCCAGGAGGATGAGTCCAGCTACCCAGTATTGGCCGCCCTCGCCTGCCTCCTTCCTGGGGTGAGACTGGAAAGGGCCCCGCTGGAGCCCCGTGCTTCCCACTGCCAGTTCCCGGGCAGCCCTGAGAAAGGGGAGTGGGGCACATACCCAGGGGACTCAGCCTGGCCCCTCGAGTCCCCACCACGGACCAAGCACTGCGGTTCCTGTCAGGCTCCAGCTGCCCTCCCCGTGAGCTGGGCTGGCATGGCGGAGGGGACGGTGCCTCCGTGCTACCGCTGCAGTGACAGCCCTGGAAGCCGCTCTGCGCTGAGTCCCCCACACCTACCGGCTCCTCCTCCTCCTCGGGCAGTGAGAATGTGGAGCGCAGGGACATGCTGGACTCTGAGTGCAGGGAGCGGACGGAGATGGCAGAGTCGGAGCGGCGGGGAGTGCTGATGGGGGGCTGCGCGGAGGGAGAGGCGCCTGTCAGGGGGCTCCGCACGGGGTCAGAGCCTTGGGGAGAACAGGAACCAGCCCGAGAGGGTAGCAGCACCCCTGGGGCCACCCCGGTCACTGCGGGCACTCTCTTCGTCCACAGGGGCCGCGGGTGGGTGTGGGGAGCTGATGCAGCCCAGGTCCCTGCCTGCCCGCCTGGGCGGCCTGGGCCGGGGTGCTGGGCTGCCCGCTCACGCCTGCCACCTCTCTTTGTGTAAATGGAGAGACTTCCTGCTATTCAATTCCACATACCCGAGCGGCTTCCTGCTTCCCGTGAGGGAATGTGGGCCGTGAGGGGGCACCTCCACCAGCCAATCCCGGACAGCCGAGGCCGTGACCGCAGGATGGAAGGGCCAGGAAGGCTGGCAGGGAGCGGCGGCTGGGTTCCAGGTGCCCCCGGGCCTGGCTGCTTGTCTGGCCTTGCTGGTGGGGTACACCAGGCCCGGCCGGGAGGCTCAGAGGGAAGGCAGGGTCAGGCCCCCACAGAACCTCAGCTGAGCTTCCCGAGGGCAGGAGTGAGGGACATAGGTGCCTGCCTCTGCCTCAGCTACCGACAAGGGACTCTGGGGGAGGGGCAGACACTGTCCCTTCCTCCCCTCTGGCCTGGAAACCTCCAGAAGTTTCCGAGAGCCACGCTGCTCAAGGTTCCTCTCGCGGCGCTGTGACTGCAGAGGGGCCCAGCCGCAGCGGACGGCCACCTGGGGCCCTGCTGCTGAGCCTCTGGCCCCTTTCCCGGCAGCCCTGGGTATGAAACCCACAGAGCACAGGGGCAGAGCCAGTCCCAAGGCCGGCAGAGGGGGCATTGTGTCCCGTGTGCCCACCTCCCTTCAGGTCCCAAGGGCCCATCTGCATGGAAACAGCACGTGGAGAGCAGAAGGGAGTCAGAGGAAGTGAGTCATAAGGCCCCATGGCAGCAGGGAGAGCCCCAGAGGTGAGAGCAGGGCAGTAGCTGGCACGGGACCCACTTTCCCCAGCCTGCCCACTGCTACCCCAGAGTCTCCCACCCTCCTGGGCATGGGGGCTAACGGCGGCCAGGCCTGGGGGGCAGGGGAAAGGGCAGGAGGGGACTCCCTGTGTGGGCCTAAGGGCAAAGAGAGAAGATGCCCGCCCCTCTTTAAAGCCATAGTGACCCATGGGGATAGCAGGTGATTATGGGAACCACAAGCATGCGTGGCCTTCGGGTTGTGGAGACTAAAGCAGGCAGAGGCCCAAGGGACAGGCCCCAGACATACCCAACTCGCTCTCGGCCTAGCACCTGGCACACGGGTGTCTTTTAATTAATTAAAAACTTCTTTTCTGGCCGAGCAAGGTGGTTCACGCCTGTAATCCCAGCACTTTGGGAGTTCAAAGTGGGCGGATCACTTGAGGCCAGGAGTTTGAGACCAGCCTGGCCAACGTGGTGAAAACCCATCTCTACTAAAAATACAAAAATTAGCTGGGCATGGTAGCACGGATGTGTAATCCCAGCCACTTGGGAGACTGAGGCAGGAGAATGGTTTGAACCCAGGAGGGAGAGGTTGCAGTTGAGCTGAGATTGCACCACTGCACTCCAGCATGGGTGACAAAACGAGATTTCATCTCAACAAACAAACATACAAACAAACGAAACAAAAAAAATCATTCCTTCTTTTTTTTTTTTTTTTTTTTTTTTGTTTGAGGCAGAGTCTGGCTCTGTCGCCCAGGCTGGAGTGCAATGGCCAGATCTCAGCTCACTGCAAGCTCCCCCTCCTGGGTTCCCGCCATTCTCCTGCCTCAGCCTCCCGAGTAGCTAGGACTACAGGCACCTGCCACCTCGCCCGGCTAGTTTTTTGTATTTTTTTTTTTAATAGAGACGGGGTTTCACTGTGTTAGCCAGGATGGTCTCGATCTCCTGACCTAGTGATCCGCCCGTCTTGGCCTCCCAAAGTGCTGGGATTACAGGCGTGAGCCCACGCACCCAACCTTTATTAGAAATGAAAAAAGAAGGCTGGGTGCTGGGGCTCACACCTGTAATCCCGGCACTTTGGGAGGCCGAGGGGGGCGGATCACCTGAGGTCGGGAGTTCAAGACCAGCCTGACCAACATGGAGAAACCCTGTCTCTACTAAAAATTCAAAATTAGCCGGCAGTGGTGGCGCACGCCTGTAACCCCAGCTACTCGGGAGGCTGAGGTTGCGGTGAGCCGAAGATCACACCACTGCACTCCCGCCTGGACCATAAGAGTGAAAGTCCGTCTCAAAAAAAATAAAAAGAAAGGAAAAAGGAAAAGGCCTCGGTCCCAAGAGGGCCAGCAGGGCCACCACACCTGGTGTCCAAGGCACAGGAGAGAGGCAGCTGCCAGGGAGGCCCCACACGCCCCCACCTCCCGCTAGGCTGGTCCTTCATGACCAGGGCAGAGTTGGCCTCTGTCCCCGGGGTAAGCCCAGAGCCCAGCAATGAGTGCCATTAACCAGGATGGCAGGGAATGACCACTGAGACCTTGGCAACAGGGCTCAGGTACCAGCAGCCAGCCCCCGACTGACCTGAACCTTTCTGCCCCCAATACAGCCAGCAACAGGGAATTATCTGGCTCCCCCAGCACTTGGTGCAGGTTCTGCAGCCCCCACCCCATTCCCTCTGGTGTCCCCACAGCTTAGGTCCACATACCTTTCCTCTCCCTCCTCTCATCAGGACCCCTCCTCAAACCCTGCCTGGACCCAGCAACCCCACTCATTCCCTACTCAGCAGCAAAGCAACCTTTCAAAGCATATATTTTATTGTGTTATCCTGATCGAACCTTCTGTGGCTTCCACCTCCCTTAAGATAGAGCCAAATATGCCTCATTCTGGCCTGCAGGTGCCATGCCATCGGGCCCAGCTGCCCTCACTGGCTGCCCCCTGCCACCCACAGTCCAGCCACAGGAGCCTCCTTTCTCACAGACTTGCCATGCGTGCTGAGGCCTCAGGGTATCCACAGGTGCTGTTCCTCTCCTGTGCCTCACCAGCTCACTGTCAGCTCCTCCTGGGACCGGGTCCCCCAGGAGGGAGGGTGGGGGGAGGCTGAGGCTCACACGGGCTCCTGCGGGGTGGGGACCTACCATGCTGTCCTCCTCGTCCCGCGGGGAGTAGGCAAGAGTGCTGGAGGAGGAGGGTGTCCTGCAGTGCTGCTTGTAGGTGCTGGTCCCATCAGCTGCAAGGCAAGATGGCTGGTGCCTGAGTGGGGGCTCCCTCAGCAGACGCGAGGGAGGTGGGGCCCGTGCTCACAGCCCTCCCCAGGGCCAGGCAGGCAGAAAGCGTGCAGGGATGGCGCCGGGGAAGTTTGGGTTCCCTCTCAAGGTCAAAGCAGTGCCAGGAGCGTGGACGCTGGGCTCAGTCTACATCTGGACAGTCCGAGCACTGAGTCCAGCAGCCCCAGCCCCAGCCCTGCCTACCCCAGGCAGGGTCTTCTTTCAGGGCCTCTACAAGCTCCCCAGCACCCCAGCCTGAGCCAACTGAGGCCCATGGCCAACACGGAGCTGTCACTCTGAAGGTCGCCTGGCAGTAGCTGGGGATGCCGTTTTATTTGCCTCTGGAGGCGCCTCTGCCAGGTGAGTTCCCTGACAGCCTCCACTCACAGAGGGGGAAGCTGAGGCCGAGGTGTGGGGCGGGGATGCAGAAGGGCCAGGACCTCATCCTGGTGTCCCTGGCACAGCCAGGACCAGGAAGTGGCCCCAGCCTTGGTGGCCTCCTCTGAGGCAGGAGCTGAAGTGCCCTCCCTCCTCCTGCCCGCACATCACCCCAGCTTGGCCAGGGCCAGAGGGCAGGGCTGCCGTGGGAAGGGCCGGTCAGTCCACGTGGGAGCCAGAGAGAGCCACCTCCCAGACTCAGGACCAGCCAGGCTCAGATGTCACAAACAGTGCTGGGCTCAAAATCGAGGCCTCAAGAGGCTGCCGTGTGACTGGGCCTCGGTTTCCCCATCTGTCATGAGGGGCCAGGTGAGGCACCTGGGGGCGCCCTGCCTGGCTCTGCCCATCCCTGCTGCCGAGGGGCCAGGCACAGCAGCCGTGCCCTGCCCCATCCTGGGCACCTTCTGCCGTATGATGGGGCCATGGGGCTTCTAAGGGTAGATGAAAAGGCACCATTTTTTGTGGGGGTGGGATTAGGGATGATATTTATTTACTTTTTCCTCTAAAAGAACCATCCAAGAAAAAAAAAAAAAGAGGGCCCCTGGAGAGCCCCTGAGGGGGTCACTGGCAGCAAAGAGGCGCTACTGTGAACAGGTGTCCTTGGCGGCCCTGTGACCCCATGGCCAGGTTTATCAGAGCAATTAAAAAAACTAATTAGCAGCTGGTGTGCTTCTACAAAGGGCAGAGTGCCAGAAAGGACAGAGAACAAAGTTGCCCCAGAGCCCCCGCCCCGAACGAGGGTCCCTGGCCCTGCACCTCGGGAAGAAGGTGCTGCCACTTCCTCACGGTCTCCCTGAGCACGGTGCTCGCGTTCAACGCGCAGCACTCTGGTTCTTAGGGTTTAGGGCTGAGAAGCAGCAAGGAAGCTTCAGGTTTCCGTCGTGTACCCCGCCCAGTGGTCATGTGCAGGTGAAGATTTATTGGGTTTGGCATGGTGGCTCACGCGTGTAATTCCAGCACTTTGGGGGGCCGAGGCAGGAGGATCACTTGAGCCAAGGAATTTGAGACCATCCTGGGCAACATGGTGCCACCTCATCTCTACCAAACATAAAAAAAAATATTAGCCAGGTGTGGTGGTGCCTGTGGTCCCAACTTCCTGGGAGGCTGAGGTAGGAGGACTTATCCCAGGAGGTGCAGGTTGCAGTGAGCCAAGATCGCGCCACTGTACTCCAACCTGGGTGACAGAGTGACACTCGTCTCAAAAAAACAAACCAGACTTATGGACCTCTTCCACTCTCTCTCTCTTTTCCTATTAATATTTTACAACGGCAGCACTGGTACTGAAGCCCTAGGCCCAAACTCCAGAGAGGACCTCCGGGCACACAGGACCTTTCAGAGACTGGCCAGAAGCCTGAGACTGGGGACAAGCTAGGGGTCACTGTGACAAGGGACAGGGCTGTGTGGTGGGGCTGGAGATGTCAGGGCAGCCTCCCGAGAGGGGATGAAGAGGGTAGGGAGAGAGGGCACAGCACAGTCACCAAGGTGCAAGGAGCAGGACACCCGACTCCTGTCCAGCAGGGAGGCCCAAGGCTGAGAGGCTGTGAGGACAGAGGCTGGGATGTGAGGCTGCCCATACCCAGCACTGGCACGCAACACCGGCCCACCAGGAAGTGCCCTTCAGTCCTAAGGAGGGTGGGTGTGGGGGTGCCCCAGTTATTCCCAGCCTGGGCTGGCCTCGGCTTAAGGGCTCACCTTTTGTGATGGTGGTGACGGCCGAAAAGGCGGGTCCGAAGGTCGTTTCCATTCTGGTCTAGAGGGAAGATGGAGGAGACCTGGCCTCATTCCCGGACACAAGGAGGACATGCACACGTGGAGCCCACTCACACGCCTAACACGCACCGGGCCAGGCCACGCAGCACTCACACGCCTAACACGCGACCGGGCCAGGCCACGCAGCACTCACACGCCTAACACGCACGCACACACGAGCTCCCCCAAGACCCAAGCTTGGGAGGGGACTGCGCTGGGAGCTCTGCAGGAAGCACCAGGTCCCTGGGGCATGCTGGGGGGTCCTGGGGATGTTGGGCATGCAGAGGGGCAGACCCTTACCCTTAGGGCACGCCCTTACCCCGGTGGTGACGTCTGGGGTGGGAAGGTTGCTGGGCCCTCCAGAGAAGCGGTTGTAGCGGGCACTCTTGCCCGAGCTCATGCTCTAGACAGGCATCTAGGGTCCTTGGGCAGCATCTCCTGTGGGTGGAGCACAAATGAGGGGCTTGAGAGATGGAGCCCAGGCCCCTTTGAGCCAGCCAGGCCGCTGCAAGTATGCAGACCTGCTCTGGACCACCATGGGGCCGCCGCAGCCGCCTTCCACCACCAGCACCGGCTCAGGCAGGCCTCTAGGAGGCAAAGGCCCTTCACACCGATCCCAGGCATGCAGAGGCCGGGGCGGGCAGGCGGCTCTGCATCCCCGTCCCTCAAGACTTAGCCCTTCTGGGCTCCTGAAGAGCCCACCCAGCTCTTCCCCAAGTTGGAGGGACCCCTGCCCGGCTCTCTCTACTCCTCTGGGTCCTGAGTCACAGCCAGTCACCTCCAGGCTGAATGTCCCTGGGGCCAAGGCTGGGCCTTGGTCGGTAGGCCCAGGGTGTGGCCCATGTGGCGGGATCCAGTCACATAGGGACCAGCCAAGGCACGACGAATGTGTTTCCTGCCGTGGCAGGTGCGGTCAGGACCCAGCCAGCAGCAGGCTGCAGAGGGGGAGACACCAGCGATACCCCAGAGAAAGAACCTGCAGGGGAAGTCACCGGAACCCAACTCTGCACACACCGCGCTGCACGGAAAAAACTGCAGGAGAGAGACGAGTCCGCCCCTGGAACCTGTGCAGGTCACACACGCTCCCAACCGCGCCACAGGGACTCAGGGGCTGGTGGGGAATGGGGGCAGGGAGAAGGCACACGGGAATCACCCTCCCCAGAAGACAGGGGCTGATGGGCTTGGGGGAGACATGGCTGCTCCGTGGGTGCTGGGAGTGCTGATCAGATCCAGGGACAGCTGCAAGGGAAGCTGTCCCTGGATCAGAGGGAAAAGGAGACCCAGCCAACAGGTAACACCCAGGACAGAGCCCGGGGAAGGAGCTGTGTGTACCGGATGATGCCCACCCTCCCCCTGTGGGGCACCAGGCTCTGTCAGCAGGCACCCATCCTCCCGAGCAGGTCCCACTTTCAGGACCCCGGCAGCCTGGAAGCCAGGAGCCCGGCAGAGCGCGGCTAAGACAGCCCTGTCTCCTGCTGCCTGTGGATAGAGCCGCCGCGGATCCCGGCGTGAAGCTGAGGTCCCTGTGAGGAGGAAAGTCACACCCCCAGGACTCCCGTCCTGGGCCCACCCACACTGTCTACCTCGAGGCCCATGCACGGCACCCTGTGAGGACACACCACGGCTCGGCTCCCAAGGCAGGAGCCTTCAGAACAAGCTTGCTCTGGAGGCGGCGCAGCAGCAGGGAGCCCACCCCGCAGCCCTGCTCTCACCCTGGGGAAGCCAGGCTGCAGACCAAGGCCCCAGGGACCTGAAAGGAGCAGGGGAGCCCCAGCTCCAGGCCAAGAAAGTGGCAGAGCTGGTCTCTGCCCCCACCCAGTGGGAGCACGGCTTAGGGGGCATCACTGAGTCCAGCTGGCTCCAGCACCTCCTCCATCAGTCCCTCCTGACTGGGCCCCTCTGGTGATGCCTGCCCTGCATGCGCCTTCAAGTTGCCACTCATCTCACCCACCACCGTGGCCGCAGTCCGGCCTGGGGCCCCCCAGCCCGGCCTACAGGTCTGCAGGGAGTGGCTGGCTCTCAAGCACTTGGTTCCCTGCACTTGGGCTCCCAGACTGTCTACCACCCCTGCTGTCTCCTCTCCCCTTCTCTAGGCTGTCCAGGCCCACCTGTCCCTTCCAATGCCACCTGTAAGGCCACCCACCCTGGAGCCACTCAGCCTTCAGGACTCGGGCGTCAACCCAACATCTTAGCCCCTGCAGTTGGCAGTGCCTCGAGCCAGCTAGCCCCACTTGCTCTGTGCGTCCCATGGTGTTGGGAGATGGGGCCTGGCCAAAGCCTCCCTCAGCCTCCCCCAGGTCCCACTGCGACTCAAGGGGCTCGGCCCTGTGTGTCCCAGACTGGGCTCTCAGGGGACTCCTCTTGTGGAAGAGGCAGGGGCTCCTGAGTGTGGGCAGTGCCACACACCTGCAGCCAGGCTCAGAGGAGTCAGCCCTGGGACAGAGGTGTGTTTGTGGTGTGTCTAGAATGCTGTTCTGCCCTGGCACATGCCTACCCCATCTCCAGCAGCTCCTGGCAGGAAGGTCGGGGAGAGCTGGCCAGGGCTTGCCTTTTGCCATCGTGCTTGGGGTGAAGATGTCCCAACTGGGGTAAGGCCCCGATAGCCTGAACCGCAGGGCTCCATGATTCGGCTCGGGAGGTTCAGCCCTTTTGGGAGCCCCAGGTTGGCTCCTGCCCCATGCGAGCAGGGAGGGGATCACTGGGAAGCCGCTAGGAGACACTGACGCATTTTACAAACCCATCGGCTCCCTGCACTGCAAGCTTCCAGGACCCCAGGGCCAGCTGTGAGCCCTGCCAGTGATGCCTGCCCAGGGCCCAGGTGGCCGGGACCCCAGCAGGCACTCCCCCAGGATGGGTCGGGCTGGCCTCGGTGCCTGTTGCTTAGTCTGGAAGAGCAGGTGTCTGGCTTCCCCCTCACTCTGAAGTGAGGTGCACAGAAAGGCACGCAGGGCAACGTGCAAATCAGCCACAAAGTCCCAGCTGGCCAACAGCAGCCAGGCTATGGGGACAACACCACAGGATCTGTGGGGTGCACAAGACCCCACCAAGAGCCAGCGGAGTGGGACAGAGGGAGGGAGGGGGGGCGGAGGGAGGGAGGGGGCAGAGGGAGAGAGGGGGCGGGGGGGGCGGAGGGAGGGGCAGAGGGCAGAGGGAAGGGTGGAGGGGGCGGAGGGAGGGAGAGGTGGAATGGGGGAGGGAGGGGTGGAGGGGGCATAGGGAGGGTGTGGAGGGGGGAGGGGCGGAGGGGGTGGAGGGAGGGAGGGGCAGAGAGCAGAGGGAGGGGTGGAGGGAGGGGCGGAGGGGGCGGAGGGAGGGAGGGGGTGGAAGGGGGAGGGAGGGGAAGGGAGGGGTGGAAGGGGGAGGGAGGGGGTGGAGGGGGATGCTCTGCACAGGACGCTGCTTCCCAGTTCACTTGGGTTCAGTGTTCAGCTCCAGCCAGGGACACGGAGGTGGGAGGGACCCCAGGGCTGGAGGCCAGGGAACGTTTGTGTCCCGCCCTAAGGCAGGATCCAACCCCTGCACCTCGGAATTGAGCAAGATGCCCAAGGCCTCCCCTCAGCCCAGTCCCAGGGGCTGGGTTTTGCAATAAGTTTCCCCAGTAGGGAGAGGACCCCTCAGGCCACAGCTGGGACGTGCAATAGCTTGGCACCCCTGTGGCTGGGAGGCTGTCCTGGGGGCATGCCCTGTCCTCCAGAGGGAGGGTGCCTCTTTCCCACCCCACACTCATCAAGGCTGGGGCTGGCCGAAAAGGAAACTGTCAGCCAGACTGAGAACTTCCCTCTAGTGCTCTGGTCTCTCCACCCCCCAGTTCCCAGCGCTGGGGAAGTGGGGGGTGCTCTATAGCATTGGAGCCTCTTCCCAAACTGGGAGAAGCTACAAGAGCAGCTAGGGACTGAGAAAGGGCTTTCCCCCACCAGCCCCTCTGCCTCTCCTTCCATGTCCCCACCACACCGCCCTTCCGGAGTCTGCACCGCCGCCCTGTCCGCACCACCCATGCTGGATGCTCCAGGGGGATTCCATCTTTGAAAGAGAAAAGTCCTTGAGGAAGCGCAGCATCCACCCTGGGGCATGCCAGTGCTGACCTTCAGGGACGAGGTGCATGGGTCGGCACTGTGCAGAGCAGAAGGGTAGGATTGGCCTCCCACTGTCCCCTCCTCCTGGGGCCAACACAGGGCAGCCCCTCCCTGACATCACCTGAAAATGGGATTCAGGCCCAGGGTCTTTGTCCACCCCACATCCACATAGCAGGGATTCCCGGGGCCCTGGGGGCAGCCACTGAACAATAAGGAAGCGGAAGTCTCCCTCAGCCCCTCTTTGCCTCCACCCCAGCCCCTCTTCAGCATATCCCTCAGGAGCCCCTCCCCAGCCCCCACAAGCTGGGCTTAGAGGGCTGTGCGCCCTGGGGGCATGTGGGATGCGGACACCCACCCCTTTCCCTGCAGACACACTTGGAGGGGGTCTGGGTCAGGGGTCCCCGCCCACTTGGCAGCAGCCCAGGGGAGCCCTGCTGAGTGGGGGCGATGGGGCTTCCAGATGCAGCTCCCTGCTGAGGCCAGGCCCAGCCTGAAAGCAGCGCCTCTAGCAACCCAGGGCAGGTGGGGTATGGGGGTCCCCTGAATATGTGTGGAGTGAGCCGTGGGTGGGTGTGCCTGTGAGGCCTGCAACTGCCCTGGGAGGAGCCTGGGATGGCTCCAGGAGCCTTCGCCCCGCCTGCCACAGGGCTGTGTGTGGCCGGCTGGCTGGACTGCGGCCAGAGCTCCGAGCATGGCCTCTGGCATCACAGAGCGTGCCCAGGGCACCCACAGACTGCCCGCCCCAGCCCAGCCCCTGCCTCAGCCCCCCCGGCCCAAGCCCAGGCCGCTAAATTCTATAGAAACAGGCCTGGTTGCCATAGCAAAGCCACACGCACTTCCGCCGCTGTTCCCTGACGTCCCTTAGAACGTTTTTTCCATCCCAAATAGGCAGGGTGTGACGTCGAAGGCCCCTGGGGTGTCCCAGGCCTCTGCCTGCCTTGGTCCTCAGGATCCCCTCAGAACCCCAGCAGGCCCTGGTCCGAGGCCAGCTTGGCCCCCCTTCCCTCCTAGCACCGCGCCCCCCTCGCCTGTCCCTGCCCCCCACACCCACAGCCCCAGCTCTGCAGAGGCCTCTGAACTCCCCAGCTCTGCTCCTACTGCAGCCACTCAGCCTCCAAGCCTGTCTTGCCGTGGCCAAGCCTCTCCAGTGTCCACAGCTCCCTCTGCTCCAGGGAGGGGGTCCCCCCAGCTTGGCCAAGGTTTTACCCCAACTTCACAGTAAAGATTCCTTTTGCTGCCCCTCTGGCCCCTTGAGGGCTGGCGACATTTCTCAGTCCTTTTTTCCCATATCTCATGGCTGTCTATTGTGTGGGGACTTGGTCCAGTCAAGGGGAAGTCCAGAGGGCTTCCTGGAGGAATGAGGCTGCTGGGATCCAGAGTGGGGAGAGTATCCTGGGGCACAGGAAGAGACCCCAGCTTCACGGCCCCGGGCTGGGGAGTGCATTCCTGGCTCTCACCCAAGTCAAGTGGGCCTCAGACTCTCAGCAACAGGTCATGAGCTTTGCCCAAGAGCCAAGGGCAGCGGTGCACGCCCCCCTGCCCCAGCCCATGTCTCCCAGTCCTGCTCTGAGTTCTCATTTGCTTCCTGTGTGGCTCAGTCTCCCGGGCTCTCTCCTTCCTTCTGCCCTGCAGCAGCAGGGAGCTGACACAAACACTGGCCAGATATGGGCCCGAAGAGGCAACAGGAACGTGAGGGCAGAGACCGTCTGACCCACTCAGCCACCCAGCGCCCTCATGCCAGCGTGCCACCGCACTGCCACCTCCTTTCCCAAACCGTCCCACACCCCTCAGTCCTGGCCCTCTGCGTCGCTACCCCCCACTTCCCACCTGGGTGCTTCTGGGGTTGGGTCACCTCCACCCCGAGTTTCCAGGCAGCTGGCCTCCTCCAGCTGGGTGAGGGCGTCCGGGTATGCACATGACCAGCCCCAGCCTCCAGCGCTCACTTTCCCTTTCACCTGCCCCACCTGGCTGCAGCCTCCTCCTCCAGAGAGCAAGGCTGGGGACAGCGGGGGATCTGTAGAAGACTAAGGACTTGGTGGGTCCCTCTCCACAGGTTCCTCCCGCATGAGCCACACAGAGGGCCTGGTGAAGTCCTCGGTGCCCACCCACCGAGAAGGCCGGATCGAGACACACGCAGCCAACAGTTCTTGGCCCTCCCCACATGCCCTCCCTGATCCCGCAGGGCGTCGGTCCGGGAGATGCTGTGACACCATGGTCAAAGCAACGGGCACTGGGCTCAGACAGAGCTCGGTTCAAATTCCATTTCTGCCACTTTACAGCTGTGTACCTGCCCTCCCGGCCTCCAGATTCTCGAAAAATGGAGTAGAGCCGGAACCTCGTCTGGAAGGAGCCAAGAGAAGATGCACCTGTCAAGAGGGAAGGCGCCCCAGACAGTAGCTCCTCTGCTGAGCAGACCATGGAGACTGAGGAAGGCGGAGAGGCCAGCCCAGGCTGTGCCGTGGTGACCAGAGTCCCATTCCTTCTGCTTCATCCACAGCTACCACATATCCAGAGCCCCGGCAGTGCCTGAGCCAGTCCCATGCCAAGCCGGGGAGCGGCTGCATCCCAGAGCCAGGCTGCCCATGCTTCCTGGCCAGGAGGCCCTTCAACCACATCTTCCTCCTTTCCCCAAACTGCTCATTCCTTGTCCAACCAGCTGGCCGAGAGTCACACCAACCATGGGGTGCCAGGCCCTATGAGGGAGGGTGGGGACATGTGATGGCTGAACGCGAATCTGACCTGGGAGGAGCTAGGAACCTGGTGGGGGACACAGGCAGACAGAGGGGCAGGAGCCCCACCAATCGCCACTCAATCTGCCAAAGGCACTTTTCGGTGGGTGCCAAAGACCCTGAACTTTTCCATTCACTTCCAGAAATAGCGTGACACTTGGCCCCAGTGGGCTACGGTGGAAGTCACTTCACTAGAGACCCTCAGGTTGGGGCATCAGGTTGGGGTGCCGACTCCTGGCCCCTCCTCTCCCTCGACCAGGCTACCCATACCACTGCTCCCCATCAGGACACGGGGCCCGGGGCTTCCACAGCGAACTGTGAATGCCCAGAGCAGCGAAGTCAGGATATTCCCAACAAAGAGGCACAGGAAAGGGGTCTAGGAAGGGAGAAGCCCAAAGAGAAGGAATGAGGAAAAGGGAGGCTCCTCATTTGGCGAGGGCTAGGGGGCCTGTGTGTGCCCAGGAAGGGGTCGGAGGGGTGGTGAGAAAGGTGGGCAGACAGGCTAGGCGGCGTGAAATTCCTGAGCAAGCAAGCAGCCCTCCACCCCCAAGAGCAGGGTGGAATCCAACAGGCCCCTCTCCTGGACTCCAGACTCAGCCCCAGCTGACCACTCTGGCCTGGCTCAAGACAACCATATCTTGACAGCTGGACCCCAGTGGGGATTAGGAGACGATGGCCTAGCCTCCCTCTCTCCTGCTTCCCCAGTGAACTCCGAAGTCTGTGGTCCACACACAGCTAGAAAGCTCTTTACCGGACCTAGATCGGACCCGCCTCTCCTGCGCTTCCTCAACCCCAAGTCATTTGAAAGCACAATAACCCCGCCCCCACCCCCGCCATGCACTCTGTGAACCTGGTCCGGCCTCATCGACTTCGCCTCTCCACTTGCCAGGGCTTGCTGGGGTGCGTCAGGCCCCTTCTCTCCCCAGGCCTTTGTACATCGGACTCCCTCTTCTTGGAACGCTCCTCCTGCACGTCCCGGGACTGGTTGCTTCTCCATCAGGCCTTTGGCTAACGGTAGCGCCGCCCCCACCCCCGACCAGTACTCACTTTTTCAGCACCCTCTTTCTTTCTTTCACAGCACATACCGCCGCTCCCCATGATTTTGACTATTTCTTGTCCATCCCACCACCCTGTCTGTCTAGACAGGGAATAAGGGGGAGTTGTCCCGCAGGAGACATTTGTTATCGCAATTGAGGAAGAGCGGGTGTTTACTGGTATCTAGCGGCCAGGAGCCAGGCAGGCTGCTCCACATCCTACAATGTACAGGGCAGCTCCCCGCAGCAAAGAGCGACCCGGACCGCGTGGTCGATGGTGCGGAGGTTGGGGAACCCTGCAGCAGATGCCGATCACAGGAGAACTGGGACCGTGTTCTCCGCAGTCTCCCGGCGGCCAGAACAGTGCCTGGCACCCGGGCGGCTCGGGGAATGCAGGAAAAAGGAATGAGTAAAGAACGCGCGAGAACACGACGGAGCGAGGGACGGACAACTGACAGGCGGACGGACAGCGACGCGGACTCCGACCCCGACCCGGACCCGGACCCCGACCCCGACCGTCTCAGCCCCGCCCCCCCCCCCGCCCGACCCCTCGCCTCGCCTCGACCTCGACGCGCCCGATCCCGCCCCACTGCGCGGCCCCGAGGCGCGAGCTCCGGGTCGGGCGCGCCGCGGGGACACTCACCCGCCCACGGCCGCCCGGGAGCGGCAGCACTGCCAGCTCGCTTCATGATGCCCCCTCGGCCGCCGGCCGGGAAAGGGACGGGACGCGCGAGCCGGAAGCGCTCGGCCGCTGCGCCCGCCGGGACTTGTAGTTCCCCACCTCTCGGGGCCCGGTCGGCTGCCTCACGCGCGGCATTTCCGAAACTACGACTTCCGGCGGCCTCGTCGTCGCGGGGCGGGATTGGCGGCTTCAGAATCACTCTATGTTGCAGATTGATGTCTGATTGGCTTTGCTCATCTGTCACTCACTGTTAGGCTTCACAGACTCTGCATAAGGGAGGAGCTTCGGTTCTGGGTCCGAGAGACCGCTGCCAGAAGAAATGCCACGGTACGATTGGTGGAAACAACGAGGTAGGGAGCGGGGCGTACCAGCGGCAGGGGAAGGCGGGCACTTCCGCCAGGATAGACCAATGACAGAGATGGGAAAGTTTCTATAAAAGCTTGAGCTTCGCATACCTCCATTCTTTTGCGGTCGAGTGCGAAGCAGGAGAGTTGTATTAATGCGTACGCCATGTGCTAAGATCCAGGGAAGAACTGGGCCACGAGCGTGGCTTTGAGGGCGGCCTGAAAGCTGCAGGCCGGCCTGGTCCCCGGGCGTCCAGCCTTGGCCTAGGCTTAACTTTGTTCCTTAGTGTTTAAACGTTTCTTCCTGAATCTCAGACCCTCACCTACCTGCAGGTAAGACGGCCGGGTCTGGGTTCCCCTATTCTCCAAGCCTGTGATGAATTGTTTTGACTTCTGACACCTCGTATGAAAACTGCACGTGCAGTCTGATTATTTTGCAAGACTGAGGCTTGGGGGTGCTCACTCTTGACGGAGACGGGCTGAGGAATGGAAACAAGTGTTGCCCGAAACGAGGGAGTGGGGACTTACGTCTACGTTTTGGCGCTGTCTAACTTTCAGGTTTCGTCGCCAGCCGGCTACAAATTTTGAACCTAAGTAAACCTCAATCCGGAGGGCCGAGCGGTAAGGTGGGCGTTGTGGGGATTGAAGTGCTTAGCAATAAAGCAAAGGTAGTGTGTTGATTAGGTTTTCTCTCAAGTGTCTTTATTTTCGTATTCTTCTGGCACCCCGGAGGTCTGGCTCATCCACAGGCAATCTTGGGAAAGTGTACAGACATGAAAACGGAACGGAAACTTGTTACCAGTGACTTTCCATCTCTTGGGATTGCCTTCGCCATTTCTGCCCGTAATTTTTTTTTTTTTTTTTAAGACAGTTTCACTCTTGTTTCCCAGGCTGGAGTGCGATGGCACAACCACCGCCTCAAGCGATTTTTCTGCCTGAGCCTCCTAAGTAACTGGGATGACAGGCGCCTACCACCATGCCTAACTAATTTTGTATTTTTAGTAGAGACGGGGTTTCTCCGTGTTAGGTTGGTCTCAAACCCCTGACCTCAGGTCATCCACCCGCCTCAGCCTTCCAAAGTGCTGGGATTGCAGGTGTGAGCCACCACACCCAGCCAAATACTGTTTTTCATGCCTTTGCCCCAGGGTGAGTCCAAAAAGGCCTTTGAGATCTGTGGAGAGAAGTTGACACCACCTAGGGTTGCCATGTTCCTCTCTAGGGAGGCAGCCATGGGGGAGTGATACCCACACACCTGCTGAGGGTTCTGGGCCCTGCTGAGTCTCTCAAGCTCTAGCATCTGCTCTAGAAGTGGATTTTTTTCAATATATGAGACAGACGCTTCAGAAAACACAACTTTATTCACTAGGACTGAAAACAAAGGCTTGCGATCAACAGGCCAAGTTGAGTGCAAGGTGGAGCGTGCTGGGAAATCACAGACCTCAGCTGTGGCCAGGCCGGGCTGGCAGTTGTCGTTTTCTGGTGTTTCTCTGATTTCCCACGTTTTATCACAAGGCCACAGGCATCCTCCAAGGTCACTGAGGAAAACCCTATTGCTGTTTGAGCCAGAGCCTCCTAGAGGGTGGACCCGGAGCAGGTAGCTCCCAGGACACACAGATGCACAATATGATTAGCAGTGAAGCCCTCTGTCGCAGGCTTGGGCAGGCGACCTCCCTTACCTGCCTGAGCAGTGTGTGTGGGTGAAGACATGGCTTTTCTAGGGTTAGGCACTGTGCGTGGTGCAAGCCCCAGCCCTCCCTCACCTGGGTGTGCCCAGGAGGGGGCAGCAGAGCACCGTGGCAAAGTCTGTCCACATGCCGCGCCCCCTCCCGTGCAGAAGACTGCTTTTCCACAGTGGCCAGTGTGCGGGCCACGGGCTCTCAGAAGCCTGCTTGTTGGGACTGCTGCTGGGAGGAGGAAGGGGCAAGGCTTGACCTGGAGCTCCTGGAAACAGACACTGTTATTGGCCACTGGGCAACAAAGTCAGAAGGGCCTGGAGACCGTCTGTCCAGCCTTTTGGGGGCTGGGCGGCTTCCTCCAGAGGACTGAGCTCAGCCAGGTTCAAGGGCGGCAGCAGGAGGCCCCGCGACCCTCCCTCTTAACGTAATCGTGCAGCCGGAAGCGTGGCTCGCTGGGAGTCTTCATGGAGCGCTGCTTCAACTCCCTGTGGAGTGGGGGTGACAAGGGGACACAATGGCCTGGACTCCAATAAGAGGGTTTAGGCCCTGTGCTGGGGGAGCCCTGGTGACTGGCAGGACTTACTTTGCTATGGCTGTGAAGGCCAAGTCCACGTTGAGGCCCGTCTTGGCGCTGGTCTCCATGAAGGGCAGCCCATACTCCTGTAAACAGCTGCTGCCAGCCAGGTGGTGGCCTGGCAGGGACAGCCCAGGCTCGTGGCCTCCAGGGGCAACCCCTCACCACCCCCCTGCCTTGACTCACCTTGGCCAGCTTCTCCCCGTCCTCCCTCTTCACCACACGCTCATGGGCAGAGTCCACCTGGCCCAGGCACAGGGTCTTGGTGACAGCTGGCCCATGGTTGGCCCCTGCCCCCTCACCTGCCCTGCCCTGTGACCCAGGTGAGGACAACCGGGCCTCCCACCTTGTTCCCCAGCAGCATGAGCGCCACGTCGTGCTGGGCGTACTCATGGATCTCGGCCAGCCAGGCCTGTGGGAGGCAGCAGACCAGGCTGGGACTCCCTCCATGGCTTTCCCCATGCCCCAGAACTTTGGCCCTCCAGGTCACACTGTACCGGGCACCTGTCTTTATTTCATCTTTTTTTTTTTTTTTTTTTTTTTTGAGACAGAGTCTTCCCGTTGCCCAGGCTGGAGTGCAATGATGCAATCTCCATCTCCTGGGTTCAAGCTATTCTCCTCGAGTTCAGAGAACCTTGGGAGGGTTCAGCCTCCCAAGTAGCTGGGATTACAGGTACGCACCACCACACCCAACTACTTTTTTGTATCTTTGGTAGGGACGGGGTTTTACCATGTTGGCCAGGCCAGTCTCCAACTCCTGACCTCATGATCTGCCCACCTCAGCCTCCCAAGGTGGTGGGATTACACGTGTGAGCCACCATGCCTGGCCCATTTTATTTTTTTGAGACAGTTTGGCTCTGTCGTCCAGGCTGGAGTGCCGTGGCACAGTCTTGACTTACTGCAACCTCAGCCTCCTGAGGAGCTGGGATTACAGGTGTGTGTCACCACACCCGGCTAATTTTTGTATTTTTAGTAGAGATGGGATTTCACCATGTTGACCAGGCTGGTCTCAAAACGCCCGACCTCGGGTGAGCCACCATGCTTGGCCAGGATACCTGTCTTTAGAAGTGATAACCCCACATTTACCACATAGGGAAGCCCACCTTACAGGTCTCTTACGCAGAGGGTCCTGTTGAAGGAGCTGGAATGGCACTCAGGTCCACTTGGGCCACCTCCAGCCCAGAAAGCTGTCATTTCCCTCCCCCTACTGTCAGTGGGGTCCTTTGGAACCCTGATGCCATCTACCAGAAGGAGGTTGGGGTGGGTCAGGCCGTATCAGGGCCCTTTCACCCCACCAGGAAGGCCACTGACCTGGATGTTGTCAAAGGAGGCCTTGTTGGTCACATCGTAGAGCAGCAGCAGAGCTGGGGACAGGGCAGCGAGGACATCCACCATCACCTGCACTGTCAGGTGCTCAGACCCGCCCCTGCCCCCCCAACCAGCCCAGGTACCCAGGGGCTCACCATGAGCGTCACGGTAGTAGGCATGGGTAACACTGCGGAACCGCTCCTGACCAGCTGTGTCCCACATCTGCAGCGAACAGGCACTGGTCAGGCTGTCCAGCCCCTCCCTGGCATCCCCTGTCCCCCATCTTGCCCTCTGCCAATCACCTTACCTGCAGCTTCACCTTCACACCATCCACGTCCAGAACTTTGTTCTGAAACAGACAGAACCAGGCAGCTCTGGCAAGGGCCGGGCCCAGCCTCTATCCCCACTAGCCTCACTACCACCCCCTCAGAGTCCCATGGCTCTCCTCCCCGCCCAGCTTCCCGTCCCCTAAGACCTCCCAGCTCCCAGGTCCAGCCCAGCCCCTGCAGGGTTCCCTTAAACCAATTTGGCCTCACCCACACCTGCAAGTGCGGGCCTCTCCCCGCAGCTCTTGTGCTGACTTATTTGAACTCATGATCCCACCAGTCCTCTTACTGACACTGCCTCGGTTTTCCCATGTGCAAATGGGTGCCAGTCACATGGCTGCTGCAGTAACTAACGAGCTGCAACGCCTCAGCCTCCCCAGTAGCTCTTTTTGCTAATTTGAAAGACTCTCAGGATGGCTTGAACCCAGAAGTTGGAGGCTGCAGTCCACCATGATCACCGCTGCACTCCAGCGTGGGCGACAGAGTGAGACCCTGTCTCAAAAGAATAAAAAATTACAAGTCTCTTCTTGCTGGGATTGTCAGGGCTGGGCCTGGGCCTGGTGCTGTCGGACCCAAGGCAGTAACCACAGATCCCAGAACTGCCTGGCAGCGTCCCAGGCTGGGTCCTCCCAGTTAAGGACTAGACGTAAGGCAGGGAGTGGTCTAGCCCCAGTCCATCTGCTGGGGTGGGGGCGGGGGGCTTCAGCCGCAGCCTGAGGTCCGGGCCAGCTGGAACGCGTGCCACCTCCCTCAGCCTGAGCTCCTGCTGTCAGAGTGCTTCTGGGTCTCCCGGGAACCAGGCAGGGCCATCTGCTGGGCTGGGGAGGACACCGCCTTCCCTAGCACCCTGAACAAGAGTGCGAACCAAATGGCCTCACCTCTTACCACCCACCCGAGAGCCAAGAGGGAGGTGGGGAAGTGGGGACCAGATAGGACTGGCCTGCCCCCCTCGGGCACTTCAGTCCTCTCTCCATCCCAGAGGACTTGAGGGGAACTGGAACCCCCAGACAGGGTAGAGAACAGCTCCCCAGACTGAGGGAGCCCCTTTTCCTGTCCCTGGGACAGCCCTCCCTCCATCCTCCCTCTAACTGGCTCTAATTAAAGGGTGAGAAAAATGCAAAGATTTGCTGAGAATACGACAGCACCTCAGCACAAGGAATTCGGGCTGGTGGTGGAGGGGGTGGCCTCCTCACCCAAGGGCAGGGTCCTCTCCCCTAGGCAAACCCTGGAAACACCCTCGCTCAGGCTCTGCAGGGAGCACGTGCTCCTAGGGCCCGGCAAGGCCTCTGTACTGAGGCAGCACTGCTGGCCCCAAGTGGACATGCCCCTTGACTTCCTCTGACCCACCACCCTGTGGGCAGCAGTGTCCACCTCCCCCAAGGCATAGGATATGGTCCCTGGTAATGCCAGCCCCTGGCACAGGGCAACTAACTCTGCTTGTCGGGTGTAGCCACCAGCCCAGGTGTTGGGAGGTGGAGGCGGGCAGCTTGGTGGCTAAGGCATTCCACCTGGGGTCCAGGAGTACCACGGGGATCACAGAGAACTTGCTGCTCAGGGGTACCAGCAGGACATGGGGTGATGTGGGGCCGGGCCAGGGCCTCCACTCACCCGGAAGTCAATGCCTACGGTGGAGATGAACGTCCCCGCCAGGAAAGCGCCGTCCTTGAATCGCACTAGCAGACAGGTCTTCCCCACGCCTGAGTCCCCCACCAGCATGACCTAGGACAAGCAGGAGGGTCAGGGAGAGTCCGGTCTGCCCTGAGCTGACCTGGTCAGAGGGGTTGCAGGCTCAGCGGAGCCAGGGACCCCGATGGGCTGGACACCCAGCCTCTACCTCTGAAAGACTCAAGTCGCTCTGTCCTCCTGCACAGTGGCCATCTCAGTAGGGAACGAGGGCAGCCACCTCCATCTTGGACCCTCCCTAACGTCCATACCCCTCAACAGTGGACAGCAGGCTTCATCTGGGAGGGGAGCAGATGGTGTGGCAGCTAGGGACCTCCTAAGAGACTTGGGGAGGCCTCTGCCGGGGGCTTCTCCACATCCCAGTAGGGACATGACCCCAGCAAGGCTCAAGAGGAATTTGCCCCATTAGGGTCAGATTTTTTTTTTTTTGAGACGGAGTCTCGCTGTATCGCCCAGGCTGGAGTGCAGTGGCCGGATCTCAGCTCATTGCAAGCTCCGCCTCCCGGGTTTTTACGCCATTCTCCTGCCTCAGCCTCCCGAGTAGCCGGGACTACAGGCGCCCACCACCTCGCCCGGCTAGTTTTTTGTATTTTTTAGTAGAGACGGGGTTTCACCGTGTTAGCCAGGATGGTCTCGAACTCCTGACCTCGTGATCCGCCCGTCTCGGCCTCCCAAAGTGCTGGGATTACAGGCTTGAGCCACCGCGCCCGGCTAGGGTCAGATCTTGACCTGAGGAGGGACCTGGGCCAAGTCTGAGGATGGGGGGGGGGGGGTGCAGGTGGGGAGCAGTCAGGCCTCCCCGAAACCTGTGCTACCAAACCTAAAGATGGTCCTCCCAGCCCCCTGCCAAGTCCACACAGCCTCTGCCTTGGTCTGGGGTCCCAGGGTTCCCTATCCATCTGGCAAACCTCTTCCCCCCAGTGGGGAAAAAAAAAAAAAAGGCCCACAGCCCCTGGGTTGAGGGAGGGCAGCATATGGGAAATGGTGAGACCCCGGGCGGGGCACTGATGGTCGCAGGACCCCTTGTGCCGCCATGCCGGCTGGGGGTGGGGGACAGGCCCCGCCAGCTGTTGGATTCCCCAGACCTGGGATGGACAGCTGTGTATGTGCACGATGCATCATGTAAGCCCCAAGGGGTGCCTCCCGCGTCGGCTCCGCGCCCTGGGGCCGCGGGCCCTGCATCCCCTCTCTGACCCCCAACCCTTGGCTCAGACTGGGTGCCACCTGCTGCGCTGGCCTGGGAGGCGGGTGTCTGGCTCACCTTGAAAGCGACGTCGTAGAAGTCGCCACCGCCGCCAAGCGAGGGCCGGCCAGGCTGCAAGGGCCCGTTGGGCGGCGCGTCGGAGCCGGGACGCGCAGTCCCGGAGCGCGCCGGTCGGGGCCCGTTGGTGGCGGGCAGCGTGGAGGCAGCGGGGGTGCTGGCCCCCTTGCTCTTGGGGGTCTTCTTCCTGGACATGGCGGGCGGGCGCTCAGTGTGCTCCCGCTGCAGCCACCGTGCCCCGGGCCGTCCCGCTCCCTGCGCCCGCCGAGCCCGACCCGGACCCGAACCCTTCCCCCGGCGGCGGCGGCAGCGGCGGCATCATCCCGGGCGCCCGGCTTGCGCCCCGCCCCCGCCGCTCCACGGGCGCACAGCCACTCAAGCCCGGCCTCCTGCCGCCGCCGCCGCCAATGCCGTGCGCAGGGCGGGGACATGCAAATAACACCCCCGCTCGGGGCGGGTCAGGAGGCCCGGGCCCCGCCCCGCCCCCCGACCGCGACCCAAGCCCGCGGCTGCCTCGGGGTCTGGAGCCAGCTGTGAGGTGGCAGGCCTGGGCCAGGGGTCACCCCGGGATCCTGAATCCCTTCTGCTGGCTGCACACCACCCCAGCTCGGTGACCCCCAAACTGGACTGCCAGACCTGGGAGGAGGGGGTGTCCTGAGATGTGGGTGCTGGGGCAGAGGGCCCGCATGGACGGGCACCGCGGGCTTCTGTTCCCTTAGCTCCAGATGCCTGGTGCTTGGCCCGCTGCCCTTCACTGCTCCGTCCCCTCCAGGGCAGGCGGGTCCGGGAAGCTCCAGCCCTCGCTTGGCAAACACGCCCGGCTACTGGGGCAGGCACCCTGGACTCGGGTGACAGCTGGTCACCGGGAGGACACAGGGGGCGTGGCGATCTCCCCCGCAGCTTCTGCCTGCTGCGCACGCCTGGGGATCCGCGGGAAAGAGGAAGTCGCTGTCGCAGCCAGCCCCTGGCCCCCTGAGGGTCCCCTCCCATGGAACTCTACCCTCAGGATCTGAAAGGTGGAAGGCAGAGTCCCCTGTCCAGGCTGCGTGGCTGGCCCCTTGCCCTTCCCCTCCAGGTTCAGACCTTCAGGTAGCCAGGGCTGATTCTCCAAACCCTAAGCTGGTCCGGGGCAGGCCCATCTCCCCAACCTGGGCTGACTGGAGCTCTGTCGGCCCCTCTCACAGAGAAGATGGGACTGCAGTGGTCAGAGCTGGGGCCCAGTGGTGCAGAGGGGTGGTGTCCTTGGCATGCAGGGGCTTCTTGGTGCTTCTCTGGGAGCTGGAGAGATGACCCGGCTGTCCCCGGAAACGTGACAGCTGTCACCAGGACCTTGGGCCTTTCAGAGGCCTACTTCCTCCTAGCTGGCAGTGCCTAGAGCCCAAACAATCAACTGCCTCTCAGGTCAGAGGCCTGAGAAAACACAGATGGAGGGACAGTACCCAGCGGAGTGATTCCTCGAGAGGGCCTGGCAGAGGCCGTGGAACACCGCTACACTGAGCGCTGTTGTGTGCCAGGCACATGACCTCTTCAAAGTTATCCTGTAAGGTGGGTGCTGCCCCAAGTGTCCATATGGGGAAACTGAGGCTCAGAAAGGCAAGGAGGGCTGTCCAAGGTCAGCAGGCTAGGAAGGGCAGAGCTAGGATTTGCTCCTGGGAACTCCAGCTCCAGAGAACATCAACCATCCCATGGCAGAGATCCCTGTATACTCAATCCCCAGGGACCTGGCAGAGCTGGGGGTCAAATCGGGAAGCCCTCTCAGAACCCGCCAGACCTCCCTTCCTTGTCTCACTCCTCCGGCCCCCCAGCTCTTCCAGACCAACCCCCAGTGTGTGTGCACTGGGCCTGGGCAGAGGTATTTGGCTTCTGCCGCTGCAGCCCTGGGGACTCCAGGTGTCCACCCCCTACAAGGCCTCCTTCAGGATGACTGGCCCAGGGTCTGAGCTGGGGGCCTCAGCAGCTGCTGTGCACTGGCCCCGGGGTCCTGGGCAGTGGACTCCCAGTCCAGTGGAGTCCCTCCTGCCAGCTGCTGCTCAGGTATCCCCAGGGCACAGGCAGCAGGAGGAGCTGGGTGCAAGTAGGGCATCCTGCAGGGGGAGGAGTGTGGATGGGGCCCCCAGGAAGAGAAGGAGGCAGGCGCGCCGGAGAAAGTGGGAGGCCAGGCGGGGAGGGGAGCCTTGAGCAAGCAGAGGAAACGGGCTTGTGCTGGCAACCTTTAAAATTAGGAGAGTTTACGTAAAAATCCAAGTCTCTGGTTTCTCTTGAAAATGGGGAGCTCTGGGTGCCTGCATCACAGACCCCTCTCTTGGCTTCCAGCAGGCCTCGTAATCTTTGATCATTATGCCTCTTAGTTGCTGTGTTTGCCATCTGTTTCACCCTCTGGAGTGTAAGGTTTCTGGGCACAGGAAGCAGCTTGTCTTGGTCACTGCTGTCCCCAGCAGCCAGCTCTGGGCCTCCGTAAGTAGTTGTTAAATTGGTGAAAGAGGCCAGGTGCGGTGGCTCACGCCTGTAATCCCAGCACTTTGGGAGGCTGAGCAGGCAGATCACTTGAGGCCAGGAGTTTGAGACCAGCCTGGCCAACATGGTGAAACCCTGTCTCTACTAAAAATACAAAAATTAGCTGGGCATGGTGGCACATGCCTATAATCCCAGCTACTTAGGAGGCTGAGGTAGGAGAATCACTTGAACCCAGGAGGAGGAGGTTGCAGTCAGCTGAGATTGTGCTGTTGCATTCCAACCTGGGCGACAGAGTGAGACTCTGAAAAAAAAAAAAAAAAAAAAGAAAGACAAGAAAAAGAAAAAGAAATGTGATGTAGAAACACAGGCCTCACTTCAGGAGGATATGCCTTGCTAACAAAGATTTAAGACAATGTGATCAGTAGTGAGGGCAAGGCTTTTGGAGGAGGGAGGGTTTGCACTGGGCTTTGAGGATTGAGCTAGAGTCTGACATAAGAGACAAAGAAAGTCGCGAGGTGGAGGGAGTGAATATGTATAGGCTGAGAGGACTAGCAGGTGGGCACTTTGTGCCGAGGTGGCCGAAGTGTGGTCCAGTTCCTTGGAGGAAATGGGAGGTAATCAAGCTGGTAAGGTAGGACGGGGTCCGCTGGGAAGGGAAATCTGAGTGTTATTCCTAGGAGCTTGGAAATTGTACAGTGGGAAGTAGGGAGCTGTGCATGGCTTTTGAGCAGAACAACAGAGGATACTGTGCTACAGGAATACTGGGGACTGGCAGGAGGGAATGGATGGTGGATCCTGTGGGCCTGGGAATGAGTTGATGGGGGTTGTAGTCACCCAGGGGAGGGGTAATAGGAACAGAAAGGACCTTCAGGAAAGAAGCTGTAGGCCTGGAGAAAGGGAAGGGAGGGTCAGAGTCCATGCCCATGGGGCGGAGACCAGTGGGATGCTGAGGTGGATTAAAGATGGATTAAATGGGGCCAGGAGTGGTGGCTCACTCCTGTAATCCCAGCACTTTGGGAGGCCAAGGCAGGCGGATCACGAAGTCAGGAGATCGAGACCATCTTGGCTAACACAGTGAAACCCTGTCTCTACTAAAATACAAAAAAAAAAAAAAAAAATTAGCCTGGCGTGGTGGCAGGTGCCTATAGTCCCAGCTACTTGGGAGGCTGAGACAGAAGAATGGTGTGAACCCGAGAGGCGGAGCTTGCAGTGAGCCGAAATTGCACCATTGCACTCGAGCCTGGCTGACGGAAAGAGACTCCATCTAAAAAAAAAAAACTAGAACAGGTGGCCAGCGAGGGCAAGGCAGGGACCAGCAAGTGCAAGGCAGGGGCCAGCGAGGGCAAGGCGGGGACCAGCATGGTGGGAAAGGTCAGCAGGGATGCCTTGGGATGTCCAGTTTCTTGGCATCTTCAGACTTGGAGAAGAGAGGAGTCCTGTAGGCCAGGGCAGGTCCCTGAGACAGGGCCCGAGGTTGAGATGGGCCTTGGGAGCTGGGGGTGGAGAGTGAGGTCCGTGTTCCCCTGGGAAGGGTGCTACAGCCTTTGACCCTTCTGGTGCAGAGCTGACTCTGCCAGGGACAGGAAGATCTCCACAGGTTCCTGTACTCAAGGGGAGGGAGCACCCTCGCTCTCCTTGGGGCCTTGCTCTGGGACTTTCGCTCCTGTTACCCTCTGACAGCTCGGCCCCCTGGCACTCTCGCACTGTGCCCTCTAACTCCTGCCAGTTCCTTCTGACTGTTCTGGGTGTCTGGAGGGATGTGTGCTGTGAGCCCCCAGCCACAACGACCCGAGACCCATGGACCAGGACAGTCTGTCTCTGGCTCCCATTTTCCAGCATGTTCCCTACACTCTGCCCCAGAGTGGGGCCCTCAGGCTGGCCCTTTTGTGCCTGGAGAGGGGGTGCAGGCACAAGTGAGATCTCCTCAGGCTTCCGGGCTCTGCCAGGAGCCCCACCCTCCAGGGAGCCTGCCCTGGCTCCTCCTGCCCCACTTCTGGCTCCCTGGATATTCACCAGCCCTTCCCCAGCAGCTGCATGGCATCTGTACCAGTCTGTGAGCCTCCTGAGGACAGGGCCCTGTCCTGCCTACTCCTGTTCCCGCTGGACACTGGAGGGAGAGCTCTGTGGCTGAGCAGCAGAGAGCTGGGCTGGACTTCAAGGGGCTCTTAGCAAGCCAGGGAGTGGCAAAGCCCCCACGGCCTATGCCCCCAGGGCACCTCCCAAGACCATCCTCTGGAGCTCAGCAGTCTGTGCCCTCTGCGGGGTCCACAGCTTGCTATGTGCCCCTGGGCATGTGGCATTCCCTGTCTGGGCCTGCTCCCCTCTCCATGATATGAGGGGGCAGGAGGAGCCGATCTCTGAGGTCCCTTCCAGCTCAAACACCTTATGTTCTACCAAATTCGCGTGAACGTTGCCATGGAGACGTCGGAGGAACTGCGGCAGCACTGAACGCGACTTCCACCCGAGAGAGGAGCACTGAGTCACCCCAGCACGTGGGTGACGTCACAGGTAAGCTCTCCCTGGTGTCCAGGCATGGAGCAGCCTGGTGTCCTCCTAAGAAGTCACCCCCCCTTCAGCCTGCTCACATGGTGGCCCTGAGGCCCTGCCGGGCGGGTCGTGAAAAGCATGTGTCTATCCCTGCCCGAATGGGGACCCTTTGTTGCCTGCAGATGTGACCACAGTGACTCAGGTGCTCCCAGACGGGAAGGCGGCAGAGGTGATCTGCCACACAGAAGATGAGCTAACCGGGGAGTCATGTGCGCCTCTGTGGCTGTCAGAGCGGTATCCTCACTCCTACGGAGCCAGTCACCTGCTCTCAGCAGTGCTGGCTTCCTGCCCCTGAGCTGAGGGCGTCCGCTTAGCCATTGGAGGAGTCAGCATCAGGGCTCCCGGCTGCAGGCTCTCCTGGCAGCCTCGGAGTGACACACATGGCCTCATGGCAGGTGCGGGGATCCCTGTCGATGAACAAAACAGACCCCTGCATAACCATAACAATCACTGACTACCCTGGACTGCACCAAGTGCTTTCCTTGCAATGTTTCTATTGTCTTTTTTTTTTTTTTGAGACGGAGTCTTGCTCTGTCACTCAGGCTGGAGTGCAATGGTGTGATCTCGATCTCGGCTCACTACAACCTCCGCCTCCCGGGTTCAAGCAATTCTCCTGCCTCAGCCTCCTGAGTAGCTGAGATTACAGGTGGCTGCCACCATGCCCAGCTAATTTTTGTATTTTAGTAGAGACAGGGTTTCACCATGTTCGCCAGGCTGGTCTTGAACTGCTAATCTCAGGTGATCCACTGGCCTTGGCCTCCCAAAGTGCTGGGATTACAGGCATGAGCCACTGCGCCCGGCCGTCTTTTTTTTTTTTTTTTTTTTGAGACGGAGTCTTGCTCTGTCACTTAGGCTGGAGTGCAATGGTGTGATCTCGATCTCGGCTCACTACAACCTCCGCCTCCCGGGTTCAAGCAATTCTCCTGCCTCAGCCTCCTGAGTAGCTGGGATTACAGGTGGCTGCCACCATGCCCGGCTAATTTTTGTATTTTAGTAGAGACAGGGTTTCACCATGTTGGCCAGGCTGGTCTTGAACTGCTAATCTCAGGTGATCCACTGGCCTTGGCCTCCCAAAGTGCTGGGATTATAGGCACCCACTACCACACCTGGCTAAGTTTTTTTTTTTTTTTTTTTTTTTTTTTTTTTTTGAGACGGAGTCTGACTCTCACCCAGGCTGAGTGCAGTGGTGCGATCTCAGCTCACTGCAAGCCTCGCCTCCTGGGTTCAGGCCATTCTCCTGCCTCAGCCTCCCGAGTAGCTGGGACTACAGGTGCCTGCCACCACGCCTGGCTAATTTTGTGTGTGTGTATATTTTAGTAGAGACAGGGTTTCACCGTGTTAACCAGGATGGTCTAAATCTCGTGACCTCGTGACTGCCCACCTCAGCCTCCCAAAGTGCTGGGATTATAGGCGTGAGCCATCGTGCCCGGCCACGCCCGGCTAATTTTTGTATTTTAGAGACAGGGTTTCACCATGTTGGCCAGGCTGGTCTTGAACTCCTAACCTTAGGTAATCCACCTGCCTCGGCCTCCCAAAGTGCTGGGATTACAGGTGTGAGCCACCGCTCCAGCCTTTTTTTTTTTTTTTTTGAAATAGAGTCTTACTCTGTTATCCAGACTGGAGTGCAGTGGTGCGGTTCTGACTCACTGTAACCTTGAACTCTTGGGTTCAAGCAAACTTCCCACTTCAGTCTCCCAGCTATGTTTTAGTTTTTTGTAGAGATGGGGGACTCACTATTGTCCAGGCTGGTCTTGAACTCCTGGGCTCAAGTGATCCTCCCGCCTTAGCCTCCCAAGATGTTGGGATTACTGGCGTCAGCCACCCTGCCCAGCCTTGTTTTCTAAGGGTCTAAATTAAATCACAATTACCTGATTCTTCCCCATTTGATAGAACTTGTCCACAAAAAGATCTGGATTAAGTGTCTTTTCCTGACATGGCTTTTGATACGTTTTCAATGTGTTCTTTTGTTGTTGGTCTATTTGGGTTTTTATTTTTCTCTAGAATTGGTTTTTACAGTTTGTAACATATAATCATCCCATATAGATTTCATAAATGTAGGCAAATAATTGCACATAATTTTCTTTTTTTTTTTGAGGCGGAGTCTCGCTCTGTTGCCCAGGCTGGAGTGCAGTGGTGCGATCTCAGCTCACTGCAAGCTCTGCCTCCCGGGTTCATGCCATTCTCCTGCCTCAGCCTCCCGAGTAGCTAGGATTACAGGTGTCTGCCACCACGCCTGGCTAATTTTTTGTATTTTTAGTAGAGATGGAGTTTCACCGTGTTAGCCAGGATGGTCTCGATCTCCTGACCTCGTGATCCGCCCACCTCGGCCTCCCAAAGTGCTGGGATTACAAGCGTGAGCCACCGCGCCCGGCCGCACATAATTTTCTTTTTTAATTTTCAACTTTTTTCATCTCTGTGAATAAAACCTTCATTCTTCATCTGAATGTCCCATATTTTCTTTTTCTCTCTCCTTTTCTCTCTTTCAGTCACACTTACCAGAATTTTTTTCTAGAAAAATCTTAGCAACTATATCTATTAAATAGCTCCATTTTATTCATCAATTCTACTCGTTTTTTTTGTTTGTTTGTTTCTTTTGTTCGTTTGTTTAGTAGAGACGGGGTTTCACCATATTAGCCAGACTGGTTTCGAATTCCTAACCTTGTGATCCACCCGCCTCGGCCTCCCAAAGCACTGGGATTACAGGTGTGAGCCACCGCACCCAGCCCTACTCTTTCTTTTAAAATAACTAATTTCTGCTCTTTACTTTCTAATTTCCTTCCATCTTTTTTGGGGGGTTTATTTTACAGTTTTTCTAGAATGCTGAAATCAATAATTTATATATTGGCTTGCTTTTTCATGCTGACTAATAAAAATAAGTGATGTTATTCGTTTCTCTCCATGTATAATTTTGCATCCCCATAGATTTTCTATGATGTGTGTTCATTACTATTCATTTTTCTTTTTTTTTTTTTTTTGAGATGGAGTCTCGCTCTGTCGCCCAGGCTGGAGTGCAGTGGCATGATCTCGGCTCACTGCAACCTCCACCTCCAGGGTTCAAGTAATTCTCCTGCCTCGGCCTCCCTAGAAGCTGGGACTACAGGGAAGTGCCCCCATGCCCTGCTAATTTTTGTATTTTTAGTAGAGACAGGGCCTCACCACGTTGGCCAGGTGAGTCTTGAACTCCTGACCTCTGGTGATCTGCCTGGCTTGGCCTCCCAAAGTGCTAGGATTACAGGCATGAGCCACTCCACCCAGCCTATTCATTTATATATGCTCTAATTTTTATTTATTTATTTTTTGAGACAGGGTGTCACTGTGTTGCCCAGGTTGGGGTACAGTGGCACGATCTCAGCCCACTGTGACCTCCCCATCCCGGATTCAAGCGATTCTCCTGCCTCAGCCTCCTAAGTAGCTGGGATTACAGGCATGCACCACCACACCCAGCTAATTTTTGCATTTTTAGTAGAAATGGGGTTTTTCAATGTTGGCCAGGCTGGTCTTGAACTCCTGACCTCAAGTGATCCACCCATCTCTGCCTGCCGAAGTACTGAGATTACAGGCATGAGCCACTGTGTACCCAGGCATTTATTTAGTTTATTTTTTGGGGGGGTGGGTAGACAGGATCTCTCGTGAATTGCACATTTTTTAAGTATAGAATTGGATAAGTATTGACATATCTGTACACCCATGAAACCATTGTGGGTGCACGTCAATCAAGAAAAGGTACACATCCATCACTTCCCTTTTTTCTTTTATTTATTTATTTTTTGGGACAACATCTCACCCTGTTTCCCAGGCTGGAGTGCAGTGGTGTGATCATGGCTCACTGCAGCCTCAACCCCCTGGGCTCAAGCAGTCCTCCCACCTCAACCTCCCAAGTAGCTGCAACTTCAGGTGCGCGCCACCACGTCTGGCTAATTTTTCTGTTTGTTGTACAGACGGTGGTCTCACTATGCTGCTCAGGATGGTCTCCCAGTCCTGGGTTCAAATGATCTTCCCACCTGGGACTACCACAGTGCTGGAATTACAGGCATGAGCCACTGCGCCCAGTCCATTATTTCCATCTTTACCTTTCAGTGATCTGGGCTGTCAGGGTGTCCAGCTGTCCTGTGACCCTCTTCGGATGGTTCTTCAGGCCTCTCTACTCAGGTGGGAATCTCTGAATTAGGGTGTGCTTGTGGGAGCTTCAGTTGTGATCTGGGTTCAAGATTTGATGCAGTGAGCAAGCGAAAGTACCCACGAGAGCCTCTAGGGGGCGGTGGTGGTTAAGGCCACGTTCTTTTTTTCTTTTCTTTTTTTTGAGATGTAGTCTAGCTTTGTCGCCAGGCTGGAGTGCAGTGGCGCGATCTTGGCTCACTGCAAGCTCCGCCTCCCAGGTTCAAGTTATTTTCCTGCCTCAGCCTCCTGAGTAGCTGGGATTACAGGCACACACCACCACACCCAGCTAATTTATGTATTTTTAGTAGAGACGGAGTTTCACCACGTTGGCCAGGATGGTCTTGATCTCCTGACCTTGTGATCCGCCCGTCTCAGCCTCCGAAAGTGCTGGGATTACAGGCATGAGCCAGTGTCCGGCCAAAGGCCACATTCTTATCTAAGCTTTTCCTCTGACCTTGCTTAATATCTGTAATGCCAACATAGTTAACAAGCCCTGTTTTGTGTACAGTACAGCTTATTAACTGTGCTACTCAAAGTCTCTATATCTTTACTGACTTAAAAAAATTGTCTCTTTGGCCAGGCATGGGGGTTCACACTCGTAATCCCAGCACTTTGGAAGGCCGAGGCAGGTGGATCACTTGAAGCCAGGAGTTAGAGACCAACTTGGCCAGCCTGGTGAAACCTTGTCTCTACTAAAATTACAAAAATTAGCCAGGTGTGGTGGCACATGCCTGTAATCTCAGCTACTCATGAGGCTGAGGCACGAGAATCACTTGAACCTGGGAGGCAGAGGTTGTGGTGAGCTAACACCACTGCTCTCCAACAGCCTGGGAAACAGAGCGAGACTCTGCTCCAAAGAAAAAATATTGTCTCTCTCTTTTTTTCTTTTTTTTTTTTTTTGACAGGATCTCACTCTGTCATGCAGGCTGCAGTGCAGTGGTGTAATCATGGTTTACTGCAGCCTTGACTTTCTGGGCGCAAGTGAGCCTCCCACCTCATCCTCCCAAGTAACTGGGACCACAGACGAGCTCCGCTATGCCTGGCTAATTTTTTGTTTGTATTTTTTGTAGAGATGGGGTCTCTCTCTGTTGTCCGGTCTGGCCTCAGTGATTCTCCTTCGTCGGCCTCCCAAAGTTCTGGGATTACAGGCGTGAACCACTGTGCCCAGACAAAAATTGTCTACTTGATCTGTAAACCTCAAGAGAAGGTGTGATAAACCCTCCTGCAATGTTTTTGTTTTTCAAAATCTTCGTTTTTCACAGTTTAGCTTCGTAGGCTGATGTTCTATTTTTTTTTTTTTTTTTTTTGAGACACAGTGTTGCTCTTGTTGCCCAGGCTGGAGTGCAATGGTGCAATCTCAGCTCATCGCAACTTCCACCTTCTGGGTTCAAGCGATTCTCCTGCCTCAGCCTCCCGAATAGCTAGGATTACAGGCACTGCCACCATGCCCCGCTAATTTTGTATTTTTAGTAGAGATGGGGTTTCTCCATGTTGGTCAGGCTAGTCTCAAACTCCCGACCTCAGGTGATCCGCCTGCCTCGGCCTCCCAAAGTGCTTGGATGACAGGCGTGAGTCAGCGCGCCCGGCCAATGTTCTATTTTTGAGAGCACAACGGTTCATAATATATTCTACATAGGCTATACCTGTTATTGTGTAGAAAAACAGACTCTTTACCCATTTAACACCTTTTGCCTTAGGTTTATTTTTCTGGTATCAACAATGGCACATTTACTTTGTGTTTGCAGTTTCCTGTCTTTTTTTTTTTTTTTTTTGAGACAGAGTCTCACTTTGTTACCCAGGTTGGAGTGAAGTGGCACGATCTCAGCTCACTGCAACCTCCCCTCCCGGGTTCAAGCAATTCTCCTGCCTCAGATTCCCGAGTAGCTGAGACCACAGGCGTGTGCCACCACGCCCAGCCAATTTTTGTATTTTTAGTAGAGACGGGGTTTCACCATACTGGCCAGGATGGTCTCGATTTCTTGACCTCGTGATCCACCCGTCTCGACTTCCCAAAGTGTTGGAATTACAGGCGTGAGCCACTGTGCCTGGCAATTTTTTTTTCTTTTTCTTTTTCTTTTTTTTTTTTTGAGATGGAGTCTCACTCTGTCGCCCAGGCTGGAGTGCAGTGGGGTGACCTCGGGTCACTGCAACCTCTGTCTCCCAGGTTCCAGCGATTCTCCTGCCTCAGCCTCCTGAGTAGCTGGGATTATAGACACCCACCAACACACCTGGCTACTTTTTGTATTTTTAGTAGAGACGGGATTTCGCCACGTTGGGCAGGCTGGTCTCCAATTCTTTGCCTCATGTGACCCGCCTGCCTTGGCCTCCCAAAGTGCTGGGATTACAGGTGTGAACCACTGCGCCTGGCCAGGTTTTCTTGTTTCTTTTCTCCTCTTCTAGTTTTCCCCTTTTAGGCTAACAATTATTAACTGTTAATAAAAACCCTCAGGTCTGTATTTTATCAAGAAACATTTCCCTAATGTCTTCCTCCATGAACCAAACAAGATCTCTGGCACATTTTATTTGCTCTGTCTCACCACATGGTTTTTGTTTTTTTGTTCTTTGTATTTTGGGATAGAGTTTCACTCTTGTTACCCAGGCTGGAATGCCATGGCACAATCTCAGCCCACTGTAACCTCCGCCTCCCGAGTTCAAGCGATTCTCCTGCCTCAGCCTCCTATCTGGGATTACAGGTGCGTGTCACCACGCCCAGCTAATTTTTGTATTTTTAATGGAGACGGGATTTCACCATATTGGTCAGGCTGGTCTCGAACTCCTGACCTCGTGATCTGCCCACCTCAGCCTCCCAAAGTGCTGGGATTACAGGTGTGAGCCACCGTGCCTGGCCTAATTTTTGTACTTTTGGTAGAGATGGGGTTTCCCCATATTGGCCAGGCTGGTCTCGAACTCCTGACCTTGTGATCTGCCCGCCTTGGCCTCCCAAAGTGCTGGGATTACAGGCATGAGCCACCGTGCCTGGCCCACATGGTTTTTCAAATAGTTTAGAATTTCATTTCCAGATCATGAATTTGCTTCTTTAAACCAATGTCTTTTCTATTTCAGAAATCCTTCCTAAACAATTGCATTTTACTCCACAACCACCATCAAAGAATCATTGAGACTTGGTTAATGTGTTTTGCTCATTTGGCAGCAGTTTCTTGTGGCTGTATCTTCCCTCCACTGGAGTCTTTGAATCTTACGTCTGTCATCTGACTGCAATTAAAAGCTGGGTTTGGAATACAATCGCAGCCCTACCACCCACCTGCTGTGTGACCTGGTAAATGTCTTTCTTTTTTTTTTTTTTTGAGACGGAGTTTTGCTTTGTTGCCCAGGCTGGAGTGCAGTGGCACGATCTCTCGGCTCACTGCAACCTCTGCCTCCCAGGTTCAAGCAATTCTACTGCCTCAGGCTCCCGAATAGCTGGGATTACAGGCACCTGCCACCATGCCTATCTGATTTTTGTGTAGAGATGGAGGTTTCACCATGTTGGCTAGGCTGGTCTCGAACTTCTGACTTTGTGATCCGCCCGCCTCGGCCTCCTAAAGTGCTGGGATTACAGGCATGAGCCACCGCTCCTGGCCAGTTCTTTTTTTCTTTTTTCCTTTTTTTTTTCCGAGACAGGGTCTCACTCTGTTGCCCAGGCTCGAGTGCAGTGGCACAATCACGGCTTACTATAGCCACTGCCTCCTGGGCTCACATGCTCCTCTGGCCTCGGCCTCCCGAGTACCTGGGACTACAAGCGTGAGCCAGTTTGGCTAATTTTGGCTAATTGTTGTAGAAACGGGGTCTCACTATGTTGGCCAGGCTGGTCTCGAATTCCTGGGCTCAAGGGATCCACCTTCCTTGGCCTCCCAAAGTTCTGGGATTACAGAAGTGAGCCACTGCGCCCTGCTGGCAAATTTCTTAAATTGTCTGTGCCTCAGTGACTTCCTTTAGTAAAGGGAATAATTGTAGCACCTTTTTCCTAGAGCTGTGAAGATTCAATAGAATAAATAAGGCAATAAATGAATGGATGGGGAATGAAGGATGTGGGTTTCCTCCCTCTTGTCTTTCAATAAGCTGCTCTCACCATCAACCTCCCGTTGCCTGTTCTCTCTCTCTTCCACCTCTCTTCCTCTGTCTCTCTCTTAGCCGGGAAACCTGAGGTAGGGAAGCGTGGAGTCAGCGGGAGCATCGGGAGGTTGCGGACACTGATTGGGGACGCTCACGGAGACAGTCGGGGAGAAGGATCGGGGTGGGGCCTGTGGCTGTTGCAGGAGGAGGAGGAGGAGCCCGCGGCCCGGCCCACACTGCCGCAGAAGGGCGGGGCCAGGTGGCGCCCCGCCCACCGCTTCCCGCCCACGCACTTTAGCCTGCAGTGAGGCGGAGCGAGAAAATACCTCGTCCACCTCGCGCCTCTGCCGACTCTGCAGTGCGACGGGCGGAGCTTCAGGACGCCCCGCCTCCTGTTCCGCCCCACGTCGTATGCGACCCGGAGACGCGTGGGGCGGAACTTCCGGACGCCCCGCCCTGCTGCCGACCCTGCGGAGCTGAGGGTGAAGCCTTCGGATGCCCGTCCCTCATCGCTGGCCCGGTCGCGCTGAGGCGAAGGGGGCGGAGCCTGCACCCGCCCCGCCAACCTTCGCCCCGCCCGCCTCGCGCCGCGCGGGGAGGAGGAGGAGGAGCCGCAGCCGGGCCCGCACTGCAGCGCCAGCGCCCGAGCGGGCGGCCAAGCTCCTGGAGCGGCCTGTCCCCGAATCCCGAGCGGGCGTCGCTCAGCAGCCGGTCGCTCAGCAGCCCCATCCCGCTCCGCGCCTGCCATGCCGTCCGCGGGCCCCGCCTGAGCCGCGGCCTCCGCGCGCGGGCGGGCCTGGGGACGGCGGGGCCATGCGCACGCTGCCCTGACGATGCCGCCCGCGGCGCCCGCCCGCCTGGCGCTGGTCCTGGTCCTGGGCCTGGGCCTGTGGCTCGGGGCGCTGGCGGGGGACCCCGGGCGCGGCTGCGGGCCCTGCGCGCCCCCCTGCCTCTGCGGCCCTGCGCCCGGCGCCGCCTGCCGCGTCAACTGCTCGGGCCGCGGGCTGCGGACGCTCGGTCCCGCGCTGCGCATCCCCGCGGACGCCACGGCGTTGTGAGTAGCGGGCCCAGCGGGACCCGGGAGAGGCCGCGGGGCGGGCGGGCGTGGGCGCGTTCCCTGGCCCGGTACTGGAAGCAGGACGCGAGCCAGGACGCTCCCAGGGCGAGGCTCCGGCGCGGGACGGCGGCCCTGCTAAATAAGGAACGCCTGGAGCTGCGGTTGGCACGGTCTCGGGGAGCCGAAAAACCCCGGGTCTGGAGACAGACGTCCCACCCGGGGGCTCTGCAGACGCCAGCGGGGGCGGGGCGCGGAGGCCGCGCTCAGCTGAGAGGACAAACAGTCGCTAATTGGAGGGGAATTGGGATGCGACCTGGGGCTGCGGGATACCCTGGGAGGTGGGGATGGCTGTCAGGGGCGGTAGGGAAGACTTTCAGGAGGTGTCTGGACAAGGATTTGATGGATGTGCAAGAATTGGCCTGATGCTTAGGAAGGGGCGATGAGGTGGGTCCAAAAGAAGGGGGCGTAAACGTTGTGAGCAAAGACCGTGAGGCTGGAGGCTGGCCACGGGAGGTGGGCTTGCGGGTGGGCTGGGGTCATGAAGGGCCTCAGGCGCTCTGCTGTTGGGTTCCAAGGCTATCCTGAGAATAGGGGCGTGGGGGGATTGCTGTGAGGGATTAAAGCCTTGTCATGTTCGCTTTCTGGACATAAAAGCAACAGGTGGCCTTCGTGGAGTCGCTGCCCATAGCCAGGTCTGTGCCAGGCTCTTGTTGGGGGTCGTCATACGGAATCCTGACCCTGACTCTCTGAGGCATAGTGACTGTGGAGATTTGCATTTCACAGATGAGGTAACAGGTTTAGAGAGGTGACACGACCTGTCCCAGATATCACAGTCAGGACAGGACCTGTCCCAGGCATTACAGTCAGGGCAGGACCTGTCCCAGGCATCACAGCTGGGACATGCATAGCAGGGGTATGGAACTGAGGTGCTCAGGATCCAGAGTTGGGTTGAAAAGGGCACAGGGGTCTAAGATAAGCAGACAGTTGTCACCAGCACTGGGGAGTCTCAGGGCCAGTCTGATGCCTTGTATTTCCCAGGCTCCAGGCTGCTCCCTGGAACGCTGTGTCTCCCTGGGTGCGTGCTGGATCCCTGGGGAATGTGGCACATCCCCAGACTAGCTGAACATTGGGTGGGTCCTGGCATTTGGTTTTGTAATGTTTCTGGGTCACTCCTGCCTGTGGCCACCCTTCCTTAGGGTAGCCGTGTGTCCTTGGGACTTTGCTGGTTGGTCTCGAGGGCGGGAGAAGAATGGATTCTCCTGGACCCGTGGAGCCCGTACGCCTCTGGGCCACACTGCTCCTGCGCTCACTGACTGCTGAAGCGTGTGTCTTGTGGCCGTCTCTGTGAGATGGCCTCCTCCTGCCTGGCAGCAGCGCCCACAGAATTGTATCAGACCTACCCACCCGTTGTTTCTGATGCTGTAGCCGAGGGCTCCTCTGTCTGCCAGTCTGGTCACTGGGGGCTCTGTCGAGGTCCTGCACCTGGGGTTCCTGCTTCCCAGCACCTGGTGGTGTCCATGTGAGCAGCCCCTCAGGAGCTGTCCAGGAGAGTAGCGCGCTGGTGGCGGCTGACCGGAGAACAAGGCCGGGGTCTCCAGGCCCTCAGCACAGCAGTGGAGCCCCCACCCTCGCCCCTGCCTTGTGGTGTTCCCTTAAGCTCTGGTCCTGGGTTTTGGAGGAGGGGGACCCTGGGAGTTGGTGGCCTGTCCCAGCCTGAGCTGGCAAGATTCCAATTGCCAGGCCCCTCAACTGTGCAACAGGGTACAGGGTGACCTCATGTGGACCTCATGTGTTCTGTACACACCTGGAGCTGCCGCTGGGAGAGTTCTGGAAGGTGGGGCGAGGGGACCCATGGGACACTGGGGCCTTGGGAAGGATGTTAAGGCCCTGGCTGGCCCCTGAGGCCACCCTCTGTGCTGTGGAGGCTGCCCAGCCATTTTGCTGTCTATCCTGCAATCTCCTCCTCAGGGAGATGGCTGGGTTTTCCCCAGGGGAGAGGGGCCGAGCTGGGGAGGTCGAGGACACAGATCACAGCTGCTGGCGGGTGTTTAAGGGCCCAGGAGCATTGCTATCTGGGTAGCCCCAGCAGCCTTCCTAGGGGGCTCACGCAGGTGCCTCTCTACTTGTGGCTCCCCGTCTGCTGAAGCTCAACAGGGACAGCTGTGTCCAGTCCCCGATGGAGGACAGCCGGGGCTTCTGAGGCCACAGCCTTCCTTGGGTTAATGATGATGCTGAGAGGTGGCAGCTTTTGGAAAAGATGGCGCACTGCAAAATGTGCTGCTCCGCGTGGCTGGGAGCTTCGTGGGGAGACGTGGGCAGAGCTGTGACTGACTCATGGACCACCCACCCCATAGCCTGCCCTGCCCTCCTTGCCCCTACCTTCTCCTTCCTGACCCATGTTTTGAACCAAATTCCTTTTCTTTATCTGCAAGCATTTTGGAGGGCATGGCAATACTGCAGACCCACCTAACACAACAAACAATTCCTTAATGCCACCAAAGGCCTGGTGTGTTCAGATTTTTGGTTTAATAGTTGGAATCAGGAGCCAAATAAAGTCCACACAGTGCAGTTAGTTGATGTCTTCTTTTTTTTTTTTTGAGACAGAACCTTGCTCTGTCTCCAGGCCGGAGTGCATGATCTCAGCTCACTGCAACCACTGACTCCCTGGTTTAAGTGATTCTCCTGCCTCAGCCTCCCATGTAGCTGGTAGCTGGGATTACAGGCATGCACCACCACGCCTGGCTAATTTTTGTATTTTTAGTAGAGAGAGGGTTTTACCGTGTTGGCCAGGATGGTCTCAATCTCCTGACCTCGTGATCTGCCCACCTCGGCCTCCCAACGTGCTGGGATTACAAGCATGAGACACCATGCCTAGCCAATGTATTTTAAAAATACATACTTTTTTTCCTTTTTTTTTTGAGACGGAGTTTCGCTCTTGTTGCCCAGGCTGGAGTGCAATGGCGTGATCTCGGCTCACTGCGACTTCCGCCTCCCGGGTTCAAGCGATTCTCCTGCCTCAGCCTCCTGAGTAGCTGGGACTACAGGCGCCCGCCACCTCGCCCGGCTAGTTTTTTGTATTTTTTAGTAGAGACGGGGTTTCACCGTGTTAGCCAGGATGGTCTCGATCTCCTGACCTCGTGATCCGCCCGTTTCGGCCTCCCAAAGTGCTGGGATTACAGGCTTGAGCCACCGCGCCCGGCCCATATATGTGTCTTTAAGGCTGGTCAAGCAAAGCAGTGGGATTGGAGAAAGAACAAAGAATTCTACCTGGCTGTGATCAATTCATTGTAAACACCACTGTGCTTGGACCAGCCAGCTGATGTCTTTTGTTTTGTTTTGTTTGAGACGGAGTCTGGCTCTGTCACCTAGGCTGGAGGGCAGTGGTGTGATCTCAGCTCACTGCAACCTCCGCCTCCCGGGTTCAAGCGATTCTCCTGCCTCAGCCTCCTGAGTAGCTGGGATTACAAGCGTGCCACCACGCCCGGCTAATTTTTAAAAATATTTTTAGTAGAGACGGGGTTTCACCATGTTGGTCAGGCTGGTCCCGAACTCTTGGCCTCAGGTGATCCACTTGCCTTGGCCTCCCGAAGTGCTGAGGTTACAGGTGTGAGTAATGTCTTTTATTTATTTATTTATTTATTTATTTATTTATTTATTTATTATTTTTGAGATGGAATCTTGCTCTGTCGCCCAGGCTGGAGTGCAGCAGCACCATCTTGGCTCATTGCAAGTTCTGCCTCCCAGGTTCATGCCATTCTCCTGCCTCAGCCTCCCGAGTAGCTGGGACTACAGGTGCCCACCACCACACCTGGCTAATTTTTTTGTAGTTTTAGTAGAGACGGGGTTTCACCGTGTTAGCCAGGATGGTCTTGATCTCCTGACCTCATGATCCGCCCGCCTCAGCCTCCCAAAGTGCTGGGATTACAAGCGTGAGCCACTGCCTGTCTTTTAAATGTCCGATGATGTCTAGGAGCTTCCCTTCCTCTCTTTCTCCTTGTGCAATTTGTTGAAGAAACTTGACTCCTGCAGCCTGGATTTCCCACTGTGTCTTGGGGGTGCCACCTCCGCGGTGTCACCTCCGTGGTACTGTGAGTGTGTCCTTTGTGTTTCTTGTAAATTGGTTATTGGAGTGGATATCCCATTGTCCCAAAGGTTGTCCTGGCTGGCATTGCCCTAGGTGTAGATGTCATTGACTCAGGGCCGCCTGCTCTAAAGGCCACTTCCTGGTGCTGGGTGCCACTCACCCTGGCTGGGGGGTCACCTGGGTCTGCTGCCGTCTAGCGAATGCTGGGGTCCAGGACTGGGCACATACGAGGGACTTGGTAGGTGCTTGGTTCACTGATGTAAAATATTGGGGCACCCAGGGCCTTGCCCTTTCCCACCTGCATCCCTGAATGACAAGAGAGTGTCGGGGAGTGTAGGGGTGGGAGGCACAGCCCCCGGGGTCCCTGCCTGGGATTGGCGTCGGGGAAGATAGGCATTCTGGAGTGACCCCTAGGCCTGATGCCTTAGAGTGCAGCTGCCACAGGCACGGCTGCCTTAGGGGCTGACAAGGCCACGGAAGGGCCTCCTGCTCCTATTTCTGGTCCCTGGATCCTGGGAGCGAAGACTAGGGATTGTCACCAAGGCCTCCATGAGCCCTTACCAGAAGGAGGGCTGCCCTTGAGGGCTCTGTTATCACTGGAGCCCGCGTTCAAGCAACACGCAAATGATTCTCCAAGGATAGAGATAGATGATGGGGAGAGGGCTGGCCTGGAAGGACCCCCAGTGCAGGTGACACTGAAGCCAGGTTTCAAAGCTCTCTCTGGCCCAGAGAGAGTCCCCAAAGGGCAAGGTGACTGGGGGGCAGGGGCAGGGCCTCTGTCGGGAGAGCCTAGGAGAGGCCCGTGTCTTCTAGGAAGAGCCGAGCCCTGGCAGCCAAGCGGAGGTGGTGGCGAGGACTTGCATCCTGCATGTCCCAGCTGGCCTGTCCTGTGGTCCCTGAGCTGGGTCCCACATGGCTCCCGCACTCAGGCATTCAGAACGTGCATGCGTGGGAAATGGTAGTTTATTAGACACAAATGCAAACTCGCCAAACTTGTGGACAAAAATGTGGACAAGAAATCACACACACACTGCTGTATGTGATTGCCGGTAGGGGCCGTGGAGGAGTGGGGGAGGCTTTGGTTGTGTCTGCAGCAGTTGGGAATGTGGGCAGAGGAACCTGGAGCACCCGAGCTCCCGCTGCAGAGGCAACTGTGGAGACAGAGAGCACCTGCAGGTCATCCATCCAGTATTAGCTTTGCATCCAGATCATCCAGGGAACACTGACTCAGCAACAGACAGGGACCCCATTTAAACATTGGCAAGGGGCCACTCACACCTGGATTTAAACATTGGCAAGGGGCCACTCGCACCTGGAATCCCAGCAGTTTGTGAGGCCAGGGTGGATGAATCGCTTGAGCCCGGGAGTTTGAGACCAGCCTGGGCAACAGGGCAAGACCCCGGTCTCTAAAAAATAAAATAACATGCCGGGCGTGGTAGTGTGCGTCTGTGGTTCCAGCTACTTAGGAGACTGAGATGGAAGGATCACTTGAGCTGAGGAGATCAAGGCTGCAGTGAGCTGTGATCACACCACTGCACTCCAGGCTGGGTCACAGAGCAAGACCCTGTTTCCAAAAAAAAAAAAAAACACACACACAGGATCCGAACAGAGATTTCTCCAGAGAAGATGCACAGATGGCTAACCCCGCGTGAGAAGATGGTCAACCTCATTAGTCATGAGGGAAACACAAATCAAAACCACTGGCTGGCTGGGCGTGGGGGCTCACGCCTGTAATCCAGCACTTCAGGAGGGCAGATGGCTTGAGGCCAGGAGTTTGAGGCCAGCCTGGGCAACATAGGAAGACCAACAAATAGATATTAGTGGTGGCACCTGTAGTCCCAGCTAGTTGGAAGGCTGAGGGAGAATTCCCTGAGTCTGTGAGGTTGAAACTGCAGTTAGCCGTGATTGTGCCACTGCACTCCAGCCTGGGTGACAGGAAACACTGTCTTAAAAAAAAAAAAAAAAAAAAAACCAGACTGGGCGTGATGGCTCACGCCTGTAATCCCAGCACTTTGGGAGTCCAAGGTGGGTGGATCACAAGGTCAGGAGTTCGAGACCAGCCTGACCAACATGGTGAAACCCCTTATCTACTAAAAATGCAAAAATTTGGCTGGGCGTGGTGGCACATGCCTGTAATTCCAGCTACTGAGGAGGCTGAGGCAGGAGACTCCCTTGAACCTGGGAGGCGGAGCTTGCAGTCAGGCAGTATCATACCACTGCCCTGTAGCTTGGTCAACAGAGTGAGACTCCATCTCAAAAAAAAAAAAAAAAAGAGGCCGGGCATGGTGGTGCATGCCTGTAGTCCCAGCTACTTTGGGGGCTGAGGCAGGAGAATCACTTGAACCTGGGAGGCAGAGGTTGCAGTGAGGCAAGATCACACCATGCACTCCAGCTTGGGAGACAGAGCAAAACTTCATCTCAAAAAGGAAAGGTGCGGGAAAATCCTGCACCCGCTCCCCCGCGGTGGCCATGCCGGGCCCTACGCTGAGCCCTCTGTTTTCTTGTCTCTCCATTCCTCATCACGGTGCTGCAGGGTTGGAGCCACTCCTGGTCCCATTTTACAGACCAGGAAATTGAGGCTCTGAGAAGCCGTGGTGGAGATGATTTCATCAGCATGCTCTGGGGCAGACCCCTGGAGCCACACAGGGGGTGTGGGGCCCATACCAGTGCCCTGGTTTATAGACAGAGGTGGCAATGGCGCTTCCAATTGGGGCTGGGATGTGCTTGGACTCCCTGAGGGGTAGGGGCCCTGCGCCCAGGTCCAGCTGTTTGGGTGCTGCCAGCCCCTCCCACCTGTCCCAGGCTCATCCCTGCTGTGTCCCTTCCCTCTGGTTTTCTGTTCAGTTTCAGGAGGGAGGCTGGGAACCCAAGTGTAGGGAATTTGGGCCCTGGAGTCAGACCTGGGTTCACATCCCAGCGCCTCCATTTCCGGCGTGACCTTGGTCCAGTCTCTCAGCCTCAGTTTCTTCACCTGTAAAGGGGGCTCCATGATTAGATGCGCCCTGTGGAGCAGTGGAGCAGCGACCTGGTTCAGCCACTGATGGCCCTAACAATCATAACTTGTTAAAGTAGCTCCATTGGTCCCCTCGGGGGTTCTGGGGGCCTGTTCCCCTGTCCTGCATGCACTGTGAGACCTGCCCTGCCACAGAGCAGAGTGTAACAGCCTGAGGGTGAGGGGCACCCAGAGCCAGGCACTGTGCCCGTACTCAGACTGGATACTGGGCAGTGGGAGCCAGAGCAGCCTGGATGGGTGGACTTCTGTGGACCCCTCGGCATCCAGCCTCGGTGCCTTCAGCGCAGGGCTGTGGGGGCTCACAAGACCTGGCCCGCTCCTGCTTGTGTCTGCACCTGAGTGTTCGTGCATTGGTGCCTTCTGACGCGTTCTAGTGTGTGTGAGACGTGCGGAGCTGGGAAGTGTTGGCAGAACTGTGTCTTCGCTCCTTTTGTTCTTTTGTCCTAAAGTGGCGTGCAGCACTGCCTGAGTTCTGTTGAGTGCCTGCTCTGACGTGCGGACCCTGCTGCAGCCTTGCTGTTAGGCAGTGGGCGGTGTGTGCCATCACTGGTGGGCACCGAGGGCCTTTGGGAGCTTTGGGGAGGTTGTGCCAAGTCTGAGCCCCGACATCCCCCTTCCTGGCTTTCTGTGGGCTCTTGTGAGGCCAGGGTGTCTCTGCAAGGGCCTCCTGCTGGAGCCGCCTCCGTGGATCTCTTCTGTCATCCTGGCCCACGAGCGGGTGATGCGCTGGCCACTGTCACAAGACAGTGTCACAAGACATTTGGCACTGCTGCCAAATGTGGGTCCTGCATCTGCAAGCCCCTCCCTGGGTCCCCTAGGGTATGGGGTGGCTCTGCCACTGCCCTCGCTTCCCGACCTTGGGGTGCCTCTCCCCCAGCTCGGGGGAGACCCTGCCTAGGATCTGCTCTCCAGTGAGGAAGACACTTCGGAGGGAGACACGCGTGTTCTTTTTTGGAGCTCTGCAGTGGCCGTGGAGCCCAGCCCACCAAGCGCCCTGGGATGAAAACATCCCGCTGCTGTCTGGGCCTGGCCCGCACTCTGCTGCCTGCGCTCCAGCTGGCTGAGGCCGGGCACGTCTGCGGGCAGGCACAGCGGCGGGGGCGCCACAGTTCCCCTGCAGAGTGAGTGCAGCTGGAAAATGCGGCTCACGCCCTTTCCCAGAACACCTCGCCCTTCATGGCTTGGCAGTTGTTCTCGCCGAGGGGCCAGGGTGCCCAGGCACCAGTGGCAGGAGAAGGGCTATATCTGGGGCTGAGGTGGGCAGCGTCCTTTTCTCCCTGCAGCTCCCAAGGCCCAGCCCTGGCCCAGCTGGCATTCCTGACCTTAGCAGCTCCATGATCTGAAGACAGGCTGGGTCCTGTGAGGCCACCTCGGAAAGGGCTTTGTGTCCAGGCAGGGGCGGAAGCCAGCTCTTCCTTCTGGTTGAGGCAGGAAGAGGCCAGTGCTGGGGCAAGCCCTTGCCCAGGGAATGTCACAGCTGTGGGAGTACAGGGGCTCCGGGTCCTGAGCCCATCCACTGTGCATCGTGGCCCTGGCCTCAGGCTGGCTCGTGCCATCATTGGCTGTGCCCACAGCTGAGTGGGTGATGGAATTCCAGCTGCCCGGCCGGATCTGTGCTGCTGCTATCTCCAGGGCACTGCTGCACCCGCAGAGCCGGGCTCATTGGCCAGTTCACTTGCCCCCCCCACCCTCTTCCTGCCTTGGCTTCCTCCATTGACACACTGGACCCTGCTGGCTGCCTGGGGAGGTGTTTGGGGGGTGGTGTGGGGGGAGGGGGGCCCCTGGAGCCTCAGTGTACTCATCAGGAGCATAGGGCCAGAGCAGCACCTGCCCACACCAGCTGTGACGGATCAGAGTGGAGAGGGACGTGAGGGGGTCGCAGCGCCTGGCTCCGTGTTGCAAGGAGCTTGCAGGCGCTCCCTGCAAGCAGGGGCACCAGGAGCTGGCCCTGACCCCAGCGGCAGGTGGACGTATATATGAAGCACCCTCCTTCCCACATCCCACAGGTGGGCTCGCCTCCAAACGGCTGTTTCTGAGCTGACTGTGTCTTTCCATCAGTGTAGGCAAGGACATCACAGACTCCCCTTTCTCATCTCCCTCGTTCAGGCTCCGAGGCCGGAGTCTCCATCCGTGTGCCTGCCTGTGGGTCCCGGGAGGACCTGAGGCTGCCCATGTCACCCCCAGCGTCTCATCCCGGGAAGAGTTCAGCCATGGGAGGGATCTGTAAGGACAGAATGCCACTGGGTCTGGGGCTCCCTGGCCAGTCTCACACCCCAGGACCAGGACCCAGAGACCCTTATGCAGGGCTCTGTTGTTTGGGCCCTGGCAGCCTCGTCCTCTATCCAGAGGCTGCAACCCCCATCCCTCGTGGGGCCGGGGTTGCGGCTGGCCTCCCTGACCCTCCCCATGGAAGTGGTAGGCGGAGCCAGCAGCCGTCTGCCCAGCCTGGGGCTGCACTGTTTTCCTTCAGATGAGCGTCGTCCCAAACTGCAGCCCGTTAATTTAAACAGGATCATTTCCGGCCCTGGAAACCGCCTCATTCTCCTTAAATAGAAAGGAGCACAGCACAGAGGGAAACAGATGAGGTCATGGCTCGCCTGGCCCAGCGAGGAAGGGGCCGCAGTGGGGGTGGCACTGCCGCCTGTCCCCTGTCCTCTCCAGCGCCCACACTGCGGCCCCTTTCCTCACCCTGGGCCTGCTCTAGGGAGGGATGGGCCTGGGGGTCCCCTTGCTTGGCTGAGGGGAACCGTCTCCTCCAGGAGAGGATGGGGCCTGGCAGGGGGCATGGGGCCTCCCCGGGTCTGGCGTCCCGTCCTGCCCCTGCCGAGGGAGGAGCGGTTACATAAGCTCCACAGGCCCCTCCGAGCCGGTCCCCCCAGCGCAGTTTCCAGTGAGGCAGCCAGCGCGGGCGGGGGTGCCGGGCCTGGCGCACGCTTGCTGCTGACCACATGCGTCTGGAATGTGCAGATGTTTCTTTGGGGGCTCCGTCTGGCCCCCAGACCCCACTCAGCATCTGGTCTGGGGATTGGGCACCTGGGGCAGTCAGCTCTGAGTGTGGGGGCTCTGAGGCGGGTCCGATTTGTCCGCGGCCATTCCCTCTGCTGTGGTTTGGGAGGGCCCTGGGGGCTGCCCCACACCCAGGGAAGTTCTCAGCCCCACTGTCTCGAGCCCGGACCACGGCTCCTCCTGCCCTGGAGCGCCTGCGGAGCGGAAGGCCCAGCCCCAAGACTTCCCGGCCCTGCCAGCCTCAGGCTTCACTCACCCTCGTGCCAACTGTGGGCAGAGCCCAGGGGAAGGCAGGAGAGCCAGCGCCCGGCTGGGAACATCCCTGAGGGGCCCACACTCTTAGGGCCAGGGGGCCTGACCTGGGGTTCACACGCCTGGGTGGCGGGCAGACCCGCTGCAGCATGAGACACGTGTCACCTACCTTGGGCTGGCAGGCTGGCCCCGCTGCCGACAGCCCTGGGACGTGGCCCCACCTGCGACAGGGGTGTGGAGGGGCAGCCTCCAGGCCTGGCCACATCCTCTGCTGTTCCTGTTCCTGCTCCAGAATGGTGCTGGGAAGGGGTGAAGCCCCCACTGTGGCCACACACCTGGGACTTCCTTCTCCACCTAATGGTGCCCCAGCAGCCGCTAAGGAGTTTGCTGGGTCCTACGCTAGGATGGTCCTAACTCCTCCTGCCTTCCAGATCAGACACTCAGCGCTGGGGGCCCCTCGTGTCCCGGGGCTGGGGCACCATCCTGCCCCCCATGGGGGTGCACTCCTCTCAACAAGCCTGCTCTCAGCTTACCTGGGAGCACATCCTGGCCCTCGGGCACCCATCAGGCCGTCCCTGTGCACCTGGCTCCCACCCTTCCAGCTAACAGCAGGAACTGGGGCGAGGGGTATGTGGGGCAGCAAGGCCTTGGGGCTCCAGAGGACCCTGCACTCCACTCTGTGTTCTTGCCTGGGCTTAGGGCCACCCCGTGGTCCTGCTGCCAGATGCCTGGGCCCTGCTGTGTCCTCCATCCTTGCAGGGAACCAGAATGTGGGGGCAGGGCATCAGACAGTGGTGATGATGTCACCTGGCGGGTGCAGAGGAAGCCTGAGGGGCGGGGTGGGGGGCTGGCGCGAGGCCGCCTGGCTAGGCCTTGGCGTTCCCCCAGAACGGCGATGGCAAAAGCAGATGGAGATGTGGAAAAGTACGGGAGCAAGCGGGGTGAGGACTCTACAGGGACCCCTGTGCCCATCCCTGTTCCTGAAGCCCCCACCTGAGTCCTGCCCAGGGCAGATACTTGCACACCCTGGGGGGCTGCACCTGGCTCGTGTCTGGGCCGCAGCCTGATTCTGCTGCCCTGGGCCCTGGGATCTCGGCTGAGCGGAGTCCCCAAGGCCTTGCTGTGTTTCTGGGCCATGGGCCGGGGTGAGGGCCGGGAGAAGGAGCCAGCCCAGAGCCTGGCGTGCAGGGAGTGCGTGGCCGGCACCCGTGACAGGCGAGGCTGCCTGCTGGCGTGGAAGAAGTGTCCATGGCACCCCAGGCCTGGTCCGCAGTGGGGCGGGCGGGGAGCAGGTGGGCTCTGGGATCCTCAGCTGACCTGCCCCCATGCCTGCCCTGGCTTGTCAGCTCCCAGCAGCAGCCATTCTTGATGGATTTTCCAGAAAATGGGATGTGGCCAAACATTTTCAGGCTTTTTCTTCTTTCCTTCCTCCTATGGCCTTTGTGGGAGCTGCTCCCCATGCCTAGGGGCAGGTGTGAGAGCCTGTTCCCCCTCCCCAGGGCTGTTTCACAGCTGTGTCCCTTCCAGGGGGCCTGCCTGTGTTCACCGTGGCCTCTGCATTGCCCCTCGCCCCCTAGAGCTGCTGCTCCTCAGGTCCCGCTGCCTCATTTCTCCCTGAAGCGTTGGTTCTGCTGCCGCTGCGGCCGCTGGCAAGTCCCTCCTCAGGTCTAACTGCCGTTCCTCATGGCACAGTGTCCCCCTTGGGCATGATGCTTGGGCAGCGAGTGGGAGTCTGGCTGCCTCACCCTGTCTCGAGAATGGCCTCTTGCTGGTCTTCCAGTCGCCGGCCTGTCCCATCCCACAGTGGGATGCTGTGGACACCCAGCAGTGCAGCTGTGGGCCCCCCGCCCCGTCCTTACGGGCCGTGGGGAGCACCTCAGCCCATGTCCCCACCTTGGTGTAGAGGAGGGGACGGCAGAGAAGCTGAGTTCAGTTAGGGGGAAAGTCGTGGCCCTGCCAGAGGGGCCGTTCCCTGTGTCCCTGGCCCCCAGATCCTCTCCTCTCCTGGAGCCCAGGGCACTGACACAGGCTCTCTGAGTGTCCCACAGCCTGTGGGGGAAGGGAGCTGCACCCCCAAGCATGCCCCCTATCTGCAGATGGAATGAGAAGCTCCGGGGGCCGGGTGCCCAGCACCTCATCTATCTGGGCACCCAGCCCGGGTCAGGGCCCAGCTCCACCGTCAGTGGCTGGTGCTGCTTCCTGGCATGGAGAAGACCTCGTCTGCTCTGTCCCCCTCAGCTGGGGTGGCCTCTGGTCCCCTTTGTTGGTTCCCCTCTGAAACCCCTGCCCTGGCCCCGGGTCCCTCCGGGCAGCCTGTGTGTGCGTCTCTACTGCGCCAAGGTAGGCTGCTGTGGGAGTGGAGCTCCGATAAGCAGGGCTGGAGGCTGGCAGGGGCCGGGCGGGCACTCAGGAATGGAGGCCGCCCTACCTTAGGCCTGGCTGCCAGGTGGTCATTGCTGGGAAGAGCAGGTCTGGGCGGAGGCACCTGCTGGGTCACGTGTGGGGAGGGTGACACCTGGGGAAGTAGAGGCCCATGGCAGGCGGCTAGGCCTCGGGGGCCTGGGGAGCAGGGGGGGTGGCGTGCAGAGCTGGGGAGGGAGCCACAGTCCCTGTGCCAGGAGCACTACTGGGAGTGCGTGGGACCAGGAGGGGCACCCAGGGTGGGCACCATGGTGACCCTGGAGGTGCCTGAGGCCAAGGGAACATGGAGTTCTCGGTTTGCCCTGGCTCTCTGGCTTCTCACCAGCACCAGGACCTGGTTTGTAACTCAGGCAGCTCTGTAAAGAGAGACATGCTGCCGCCCTGTGGTTTCTGTTGCTTTTTCTCCACTGACTACTGACGTGGACTGTCTTTCCCACAGCTGTGACCAATTGTGCTGCTTTTCATTGCCTGTTTTTTTTTTTTTTTTTTTTTTTGAGTTTTCCTTTTTTTCTCCCTCCCTCCCTCCTTTTTTCTTTTTCTTTTTCTTTCTTTTTTTTTTTTTTTGAGATGGAGCTTCACTCTTGTTGCTCAGGATGGAGTGCTGGAGTGCAGTGGCGCAATCTCAGCTCACTGCAACCTCCGCCTCCTGGGTTCAAGTGATTCTCCTGCCTCAGCCTCCTGAGTAGCTGGGATTACAGGTGCCCACCACCACACCCAGCTAATTCTGTATTTTTAGTAAAGATGGGGTGTCTCCATGTTGGTCAGTCTGGTCTTGAACTCCTGACCTCAGGTGATCCGCCTGCCTTAGCCTCCCAAAGTGCTGGGATTACGGGTGGAAGCCACCGCACCTGGCTCCTTCCCCTTCCCCTTTTCTCTCTCTCTGTCCTCCGTTTCTTTCCTTTCTTTTCTTGTTTTCTTTTCTTTTCTTTTTTTTTTTGAGACGGAGTCTCTCTCTTTTGCCCAGGCTGGAGTGCAGTGGTGTGATCTCGGCTCACTGCAACCTTGGCCTCCCGGGTTCACGTGATTCTCCTGCCTCAGCCTCCCGAGTGGCTGGGACTACAGGCGCCAACCACTGTGCCCATCTAATTTTTGTATTTTTAGTAGAGACGGGGTTTCACCCTGTTGGCCAGGATGGTCTTGATCTCTTGATCTCGTGATCCACCCACCTCAGCCTCCCAAAGTGTTGGGATTACCGGCAGAAGCCACTGCACCTGGCCCCTTCCCCTTCCCCTTCCCCTTCCCCTTCTCTTCTTTCTCTCTGTCCTCCCTTTCTTTCCTTTCTTTTCTTGTTTTGTTTTCTTTTTTTTGAGATGGAGTCTCGCTCTGTCGCTCAGGCTGGAGTGCAGTGGTGTGATCTTGGCTCACTGCAAGCTCCGCCTCTGGGGTTCATGTGATTCTCCTGCCTCAGCCTCCTGAGTGGCTGGGACTACAGGCCCCCGCCACCACGCCCGGCTAATTTTTGTATTTTTAGTAGAGATGGGGTTTCACCCTGTTGGCCAGGATGGTCTCGATCTCTCGATCTCGTGATCCACCCACCTCAGCCTCCCAAAGTGCTGGGATTACAGGCTTGAGCCACCGTGCCCGACCTCTTTCTTTTCTTTTTCTTTCAAGACTGGGTCTTGCTCTGTCGCCCAGGCTGGACTGCAGTGGCACAATCAGAGCTCGCTGCAGCCTCGACCTCCCTGGCTCAAGCGATCCTCCCGCCTCAGCCCCCCGAGTAGTTGGAACTACAGCTACACACCACCATGCCTGGCTGATTCTTTTTTTGTCGTTGTAGAGATGGGGTCTTGCTATGCTGCCCAGCCTGGTCTCAAACTCCTGGCCTCAAACTCCTGGCCTCAAGCAGTCCTCCCTACTCTGCCTCCCAAAGCCCTGGGATTACAGGCATAAGCCACCACACCCAAATTCCTTTTCTTCTTTTTAACTTGAATAGTTGACTTTTTCGTTCTTAGCTGTGTTGGGAGAGTATTTTTGGCCTTCAATATGTCATCTAAGTTGCTAGTGCTTTTCTCAACTTGTAGTTTGTTTTGTGATTTTATTTATATTTTGTGTAGAAGTTGTGTATTTTAGATGGAGTTAGGTCTGCTGGTCTTTGATGTTTTATTTATTTATTATTTATTTATTTTTGAGGTAGAGTCTCGCCCTTTCACCCAAGCTGTGGTACAGTGATGCGATCTCAGCTCAGTGCAGCCTTGACCTCTCTGGGCTCAAGTGATTTGTCTCACCTCCGCCTCCCGAGTGTTTGGGACCCCAGGCACATGCCACCATGCCTGGCTGATACGTATTTTTTGTAGATATGGGGTCTCACTGTGTTGCCCAGGGTAGTTTCTAAATCCTGGGCTCAAGCGATCCGCCCGTCTCAGCTCCCACGGTGCTGGGTTACCGGCGTGCGCCCCCGTGCCCGTCCATCTTGGATGTCTTGTTTCTCCTGGGTTTATGCCTCAAGATGGTGCCTGCTCCTGTGCTCCCTGGTAGCCTGGTAGTGAGCCTGCTTCTCACACATTCATACCTGGTTGTGGTCCCACAGTGGGACCACCCTGCTGTGTTAGGAGCAGGAGATGGGGGGCTCTCGGGTCTGTGTGGCACTCGGCATAGGGCTGAGATGGGTACAGAGGGCTGAGGCCCCCAGGCCTCTCCTGGCTTGGTTTCCCCAGATGAGCGTTCATTTGGGTCTTCCATCAGAAAGACCCCTCCTGACCTCTGGGAGTGGGGCGCTCAAGGGTGGGAGGCCATAGCTTGGGGGTGCTAAAAGTGTGTGGGGTGGGCCCAGGGATGGCCTGGCCTACTAGGGGCTCTGGCCCTGACCCACTGCCACTCACTCCTCAGAGACGTCTCCCATAACTTGCTCCGGGCGCTGGACGTCGGGCTCCTGGCGAACCTCTCGCAACTGTCAGAGCTGTGAGTGTCCCCCAGCCTCGCCAGCATGCAGGGCTCATCCCAGATGGGCCGGCGGCACCGCCTCTTGCTGCTCGGCTGTGGGGGCTTCCTTCAGCTTTGCCGAATTCCCCCTCTCTTCCAGGGATATAAGCAACAACAAGATTTCTACGCTAGAAGAAGGAATATTTGCTAATTTATTTAATTTAAGTGAAATGTAAGTTGTGGTTCTTTGGGTGGGTGTCAGAGGCTGGACCCCAGGCCCCCAGCATCCCTTCTGCCCTCCCAGTTGGTCTGTGTCCCATTCCAGGCTTGAGACCAGATCCTGGGGGCAGTTCACTGCCTGCTTGGAGCCCCCCAGGGCCGGCTTGGTTGGGGCAGGGGAGGTGGTGCTGTCAGGGTGGCTCCAGGGCCTGGTTGCTGGTGAGGGGCTGGTGTAGACCCTTCCCACCAGACCTGGTCCCCAACTCCTGCCCCTGCCTTGCAGAAACCTGAGTGGGAACCCGTTTGAGTGTGACTGCGGCCTGGCGTGGCTGCCGCGATGGGCAGAGGAGCAGCAAGTGCGGGTGGTGCAGCCCGAGGCGGCCACGTGTGCTGGGCCTGGCTCCCTGGCTGGCCAGCCTCTGCTCGGCATCCCCCTGCTGGACAGTGGCTGTGGTGAGTGCCAGTGGGTGGGGCCAGCTCTGTCGCTCCCGGCCAGGTGGGACCTGGGCCCTGCAGACACCTGGGAGGGCCTCCGGGCCAATAGAGCAGCATGGGAGCCTGTGAGTGTGGCGGGTGGATGGGGGGCATGGGGTGGAGCCAGGAGGAGGGGAACCCAGGGTCTAGCGGCTACCTCTTCTAGGTGAGGAGTATATCGCCTGCCTCCCTGACAACAGCTCAGGCACTGTGGCAGCAGTGGCCTTTTCAGCTGCCCACGAAGGCCTACTTCAGCCAGAGGCCTGCAGCGCTTTCTGCTTCTCCACTGGCCAGGGCCTTGCGGCCCTCTCGGAGCAGGGCTGGTGCCTGTGTGGGGCAGCCCAGCCCTCCAGTGCCTCCTTCGCCTGCCTGTCCTTCTGCTCTGGCCCCCCGCCGCCTCCTGCGCCTGACTGTGGGGGTCCAACCCTCCTCCAGCATGTCTTCCCTGCCTCCCCAGGGGCTGCCCTGATGGGGCCCCATGGACCCCTGGCCTCTGGCCAGCTAGCAGCCTTCTACATCGCTGCCCCGCTCCCTGTCACTGCCACACGCTGGGACTTTGGAGATGGCTCCCCCGAGGTAGATGCCGCTGGCCCGGCTGCCTCGCACCGCTACGTGCTGCCTGGGCGCTATCATGTGACGGCTGTGGTGGCCCTGGGGGTCGGCTCAGCCCTGCTGGGGACAAACGTGCAGGTGGAAGCGGCACCTGCTGCCCTGGAGCTCGTGTGCCCGTCCTCGGTGCAGAGTGACGAGAGCCTCAAACTCAGCATCCAGAACCGTGGCGGTTCAGGCCTGGAGGCTGCCTACAGCATCGTGGCCCTGGGCGAGGAGCTGGCCCGAGGTGAGTGCCTCCTGCACACCTCCCCTTCCTCCCCAGGGCTCTCTGGGTGGGGCAGAGCCTGGTACCCCCATCTTAGGCCCACACTGACCATTGACACCCTCATTCCCACCGGTCTCCAGTGGTGCACCCGCTGTGCCCCTCGGACACAGAGATCTTCCCTGGCAACGGGCACTGCTACCGCCTGGTGGTGGAGAAGGCAGCCTGGCTGCAGGCACAGGAGCAGTGCCGGGCCTGGGCCGGGGCCGCCCTGGCCATGGTGGACAGTCCCGCCGTGCAGCGCTTCCTGGTCTCCCGGGTTACCAGGTGCCTGCCCCCACCCCCTGAGGGGCCAGAGGTTGGGGGATCCAAAACACCGGGGCAGAGCCCGCAACTGGGGAGGCTTAGGCGGAGACAGGCGGGAGCTGGGCCGGCCCTGGTGAGGAGATGGCGCCGGCTGGCAGGGCCGTTCCGTCAGCTCTGCAGATACAGAGGCTGACGTGAGCTGGGGACAGCCTCTAGACCCTCCTGGGGCACGCCACATGGGAGGTGGCCTGCACGGAGATCCCTGCCGGTGCCAACAGGCCCCGTGGGTGGGTGCTGCTGTGAGTCTGGGCTGGTGGGCCTTGCTCTCTGGGCTCTGAGCCTCAGTTTCCCCATCTGGAAGGGGGGGCAGTGATGGGGCTCTGGACGGGCTACTGTGAGGGTAGGAGGATGGAGTGCCCTGAGCCCCCTGCCATCCCACACTCGCCCACAGGAGCCTGGACGTGTGGATCGGCTTCTCGACTGTGCAGGGGGCGGAGGCGGGCCTGGCGCCGCAGGGGGAGGCCTTCAGCCTGGAGAGCTGCCAGAACTGGCTGCCCGGGGAGCCACACCCAGCCACAGCTGAACACTGCGTCCGGCTCGGGCCTACCGGGTGGTGCAATACCGACCTGTGCTCTGCGCCACACAGCTACGTCTGCGAACTGCGGCCTGGAGGTGTGCAGGGGCCAGGCGGGGGTCCTGAGACACTGGCTATGGTTAGGGGTCTGCCGAGGGCCCGCCGTGGAGGTGGAGGAGCTGGTGGGAGCTCTCAGGCTGCTCGTTCCCCAGTCTGTTGGCCCTGGTGTCCTGGGCCCTGGCCCGGCGCCTCACTGCGCACTCACCACCCCAGGCCCAGTGCAGGATGCCGAGAACCTCCTCGTGGGAGCACTCAGTGGGGACCTACAGGGACCCCTGACGCCTCTGACACCGCAGGATGGCCTCTCAGCCCCGCACGAGCCCGTGGAGGTAGTTGGCCCTCTGCGTTCTAGAACCCACTCTCCTGCTTGCCCCTGGAGGCCTTGCCTGCCCTGCCCACTGTGGGCCTCGCTAAAAATCTTGGGGGCCTTAATGCTGCTTGGGCCTAGTGAAGATGGTTGGGAAAACCCAGGGTGCAGAGAGGAAAGTGTTGACTCACGTTACCCCCAGGCCTTTTCTCTGAGTGTTTTCGAGTTATTCCTGAAAGGTCAGGGGTCCTGCTGCCCATGGACAGTTTCCATCGGAGTCTTCCTCGTGAGCGACAGGAACATGGCATGTGGGGGTCTGATGGCTCACTTCCCTTCCTTCCCCTCTTTCTGGGGAAGTTTGGGTCAGGGGAGTCTGGGTCTCAGGCTGAGGTGGAGTTTGTGGAGCTGAGGTGGCCCCCTACCCTCCAGGTCATGGTATTCCCGGGCCTGAGTCTGAGCCACGAAGCCTTCCTCACCACAGCCGAATTTGGGACCCAGGAGCTCCAGCGGCCTGCCCAGCTGCGACTGCAGGTGTACCGGCTCCTCAGCGCGGCAGGTGGGACTCTGGGGTGGTGGGCACCGCAGGGCTTGGGCTGGCCTCTTTGAGCTCTCACGTCTGCTGGTCCCGTGGCCACCAGAGTGGTCCCCTGTCTCTGGTGGACAGAGCTGGGGTTCCAGAGACACCAGCTCGTTCCAGGTGTCCCAGGGATGGATCGGGTCGGGCCTGCCTGGGGGCCGGCCTGGGTCAGTCGGCTGGCCGGAGGCAGGGACGAAGCACTGGGCTGGGAGTGCTGCCCAGGCGGGGAGACCTGTTCTCACAGCAAAGCCAGGCTTGCCGGTGCAGGCAGGTGGGCGTCTCTGACGGTGGCCTGTGGGCGAATCAGGGCCCCAACAACCCTCCCTTCCTCGCAGGGACCCCGGAGAACGGCAGCAAGCCTGAGAGCAGGTCCCCGGACAACAGGACCCAGCTGGTCCCCGAGTGCATGCCAGGGGGACGCTGGTGCCCTGCAGCCAATGTCTGCGTGCCGCTGGACGCCTCCTGCCACCCCCAGGCCGGTGCCAATGGCTGCACGTCAGGGCCGGGGCTGCCCAGGGCCCTCTATGCGCTATGGAGAGAGTTCCTCTTCTCCGTTCCTGCGGGGCCCCCCGCGCAGTACTCGGTGTGTGGCCCTGACCTGAGTCTGTCCCCTGCATCTCCTCAGGCCACCTTCCTGTCTGCTGCCCAAGGTCTGGGTCTGCTCACCAGACACACCCAGCCTGCAGGCTACTCCCATGTCCCTGCCACTTCCAACCTCTGACCTCCAACCTCCGACCTCTGCAGTGCCCTTGCCCCTCTCCCAATGGGAGAAGCTCTCGCCTGGGCTCTTGGCACGTGCTGTGCTTCCTCGTTCCCTCTCCTGGCACAGCTGCTCCTTCCTGCCTGCCAGATCTCGGCCTGTGTCCTCTCCCCGTGTGTCCCCCTGTCCGCAGCTGTCCTGCTTGTCCCTGTCATGAGCTCCGTGGGGAGTTCCCTGAGGCCTGGCTGATGAAGTGGGGAGCCCTGCTTGTCCCCCTCCTCCCTTGTGCAGGGGTCCACGGGCCATGACCATGAGGACGTGATGCAGCCCTGCCTCCCTTGCCACAGGTCACCCTCCATGGCCAGGATGTCCTCATGCTCCCTGGTGACCTCGTTGGCTTGCAGCACGACGCTGGCCCTGGCGCCCTCCTGCACTGCTCGCCGGCTCCCGGCCACCCTGGCCCCCAGGCCCCGTACCTCTCTGCCAACGCCTCGGCCTGGCTGCCCCACTTGCCAGCCCAGTTGGAGGGTACTCGGGCCTGCCCTGCCTGTGCCCTGCGGCTGCTTGCAGCCACGGAACAGCTCACCGTGCTGCTGGGCCTGCGGCCCAACCCTGGGCTGCGGCTGCCTGGGCGCTATGAGGTCCGGGCAGAGGTGGGCAATGGCGTGTCCAGGCATAACCTGTCCTGCAGCTTCAACGTGGTCTCCCCAGTGGCTGGGCTGCGGGTCATCTACCCTGCCCCCCACAATGGCCACCTCTACGTGCCCACCAATGGCTCGGCCTTGGTGCTCCAGGTGGACTCTGGTGCCAACGCCACGGCCACGGCTCGCTGGCCTGGGGGCAATGTCAGCACCCGCTTTGAGGCTGCCTGCCCTGCCCTGGTGGCCACCCTCCTGCCTGGCTGCCCCTGGGAGACCAATGATACCCAGTTCTCAGTGGTAGCACTGCCGTGGCTCAGTGAGGGGGAGCACGTGGTGGAGGTTGTGGCGGAAAACAGTGCCAGCCGGGCCAACCTCAGCCTGCGGGTGACGGCGGAGGAGCCCATCTGTGGCCTCCGTGCCACACCCAGCCCTGAGGCTCGTGTGCTGCAGGGAGTCCTAGTGGTGAGTACGGCTGAGGCTCTGCCGCCAGCCCCCAGGCAGGTGCCCGCAGACGGTGCCCACACAGGGCTCGAGGCCTGGCTTCCTAGTGAGAGCGGCAGCCCAGTTACTGGGGACGTCAGTCCTGGGCAGGTCCTGCTGGCTGCTCTTCAGGCCACCTGGTGGGTTCTAAATTCCTGGAAAGTCACAGCTCGGACAGCGGCTCCGCTAACACATTCCACTGTCTCGTTTCATGAAATGAATTTAAAACTCCGCCCCCTGACCTCACGCGAACCTCCGTGAGTCTGTCACACCCTCTGCTATGTTCTCGCCTGGCTAAAGCGAGTGGCTTTTGAGGTAAAGACTGAACCTCTGATGGGAAACTGCGGGCTGCCTGCGGTGCTACCATGCTGGGCACATGCGGGACAGGGCTGTCTCCGTCCTGTGGGTGCCTGCCGCTGCACCAGGGGCCTTGGGAGGGGCCGTTTCTGATGGCCCTGGCATGACCTGTGCAGCCTGTCCTGGGTTCTGTCAGCTGATGTGGGTCCTGTCCCTGTGAGGCCCGTGTGCCTCCCCTCACTGCTCCGAGCTCTGTGGCTGAGGAGGTGGGGCAGGAGCCCCAGGAGGGTCTGAGAGGACTCAGAGAGAGGGGGAGTGTTTGTAGCTGGTACTAGTCTGCTTTACAGATGGGGAAACTGAGGCACAGAGAGGTTGAGGCATCAGTAGTACAATGTGGCTGGTTGGAGAGCCGGATAGTCAGTGCCCCCGCCCAGGCTTGGCTCCCATGGCATGCAGAGCCCCGGGCACCTCCTCCACTCTGTGCCCTGCGTGGGACTCTCCAGCCCAATGGGAGGTGTGTCCAGGAGGCGACAGGCCAAGGGCAGAGCAGTCCTCCACAGAGTCCAGGCTGACACTAGTCCTCCCGCAGAGGTACAGCCCCGTGGTGGAGGCCGGCTCGGACGTGGTCTTCCGGTGGACCATCAACGACAAGCAGTCCCTGACCTTCCAGAACGTAGTCTTCAATGTCATTTATCAGAGTGCAGCGGTCTTCAAGCTCTCAGTAGGTGGGCGGGGGGGTGGGGAGGGGAAGGGATGGGGCGGGGGTGTGAGGGGAAGGGAGGGAATGGGGAGGGGAGGGGATGCGGCAGGGGTGTGGGGAGGGGATAGGCAGGGGTGTGGGGAGGGGATAGGCAGGGGTGTGGGGAGGGGAGGGGATGGGGCGGGGCCTGACGGGGTTGGGGCGGGCTCCACCTTCACCTCTGCTCTCTGCTCTGCTTTATGCTGCCTGAGGACGCTGCCGTGGCTGTGGGTGAGTGGAGGGAGGGACGCCAAGCAGGGCCGGGCCTCTCACCTGCCGCCTGTGCCCACTGACGCCTGTCCCTGCAGCTGACGGCCTCCAACCATGTGAGCAACATCACTGTGAACTACAACGTCACCGTGGAGCGGATGAACAGGATGCAGGGCCTGTGGGTCTCCACAGTGCCAGCTGTGCTGCCCCCCAATGCCACGCTGGCACTGACAGCAGGTGTGCTGGTGGACTCGGCTGTGGAGGTGGCCTTCCTGTGAGTGACTCGGGGGCCGGTTGGGGGGTGGGCACCAGGCTCTTGTCCCAGCCCCAGTCTCAGCTGAGGGACCCCATGCCAAGGGGCTGCTTTTCTGAGTCTCGGTTTCCGTCTGTTGGGAGGTACTGGGTGCACAGGAGCCCTGAGGCTCCACGGGAGCGGGGAGAGGCCTCAGCACAGCCTGGTGGGCCCTGAAGAGAGGCCCAGGGCATGACTGCAGGCTGAAGCCTTGGCTGGGTCCCAAGCACCCCTGCCCCGCCACCGTGCACCCCTGTCCTGGTCCACTCACTGCCTCCCACCGCCCTGGCAGGTGGACCTTTGGGGATGGGGAGCAGGCCCTCCGCCAGTTCCACCCTCCGTACAACGAGTCCTTCCCGGTTCCAGACCCCTCAGTGGCCCAGGTGCTGGTGGAGCACAATGTCACGCACACCTACACTGCCCCAGGTGAGGGATGAGGGGGTGAGGGGGCTGCTGTCTTTCGGGCCCTGAGCATGGGCACCTCCCAACCCCCCAGTCAAGCTGACTCCCTTCCTCCCCAGCAGCCCTCACTGTGACTCCACCTGGGCTGATGGCTTAGGCTTTTACTGGGGTGAGGGAGGGGCCAGGCATCGGGGGGGAGTGGACGGGGAAGCTGGGCCCCCTGAACTGCCCCCTGGGCCTGACTCTTGTTGCTCTGCTGCCCTGAGAGCAGCTGCACTTGGAGGTGGCGCTGTCCTCACCTGGCAGCTCTCAGTGCTGCCGCACCTGTGCTCCATCCCGCACGTGGCCTGGGAGCCTGGGACCCTTAGGGCTGGGCTGCAGGTGCAGCCATTCACCCTGGGCTCCTCAGGCGGGAGCTTCTGCCAAGCGGGTAGGGAGCGGGTGGGGGTGCCACGGCCGCCCCACTTGGGCCTATCCCCACAGGTGAGTACATCCTGACGGTGCTGACGTCCAATGCCTTCGAGAACCTGACGCAGCAGGTGCCTGTGAGCGTGCGCGCCGCCCTGCCCTCCATGGCTGTGGGTGTGAGCGACAGTGTCCTGGTGGCCGGCCGGCCCATCACCTTCTACCCGCACCCGCTGCCCTCACCTGGAGGTGTTCTGTACACGTGGGACTTCGGAGACAGCTCCCCTGTCCTGACCCAGAGCCAGCCGGCTGCCAACCACACCTACGCCTCGAGGGGCACCTACCACTTGCACTTGGAGGTCAACAACACAGTGAGCAGCGCGCTGGCCCAGGCGGATGTGCGTGTTTTCGAGGAGCTCCGCGGGCTCAGCGTGAACATGAGCCTGGCCGTGGAGCAGGGAGCCCCCGTGGTGGTCAGCGCTGCAGTGCAGACTGGCGATGACATCACGTGGACCTTCGACATGGGGGACGGCACCGTGCTATCAGGCCCCGAGGACACAGTGGAGCATGTGTACCTGCGGGCGCAGAACTGTACAGTGACTGTGGGTGCGGCCAGCCCTGCCGGCCGCCTGGCCCAGAGCCTGCACGTGCTGGTCTTCGTCCTGGAGGTGCTGCGCATCGAGCCCGCCGCCTGCATCCCCACGCAGCCCGACGCGCAGCTCACGGCCTACGTCACCGGGAACCCGGCCCACTACCTCTTTGACTGGACCTTTGGGGACGGCTCCTCCAACACAACCGTGCGGGGGCGCCCTACAGTGACGCACAACTTCACGCGGAGCGGCACGTTCCCCCTGGCGCTCGTGCTGTCGAGCCGTGTGAACAAGGCACATTACTTCACCAGCATCTGCGTGGAGCCGGAGGTGGGCAACGTCACCCTGCAGCCAGAGAGGCAGTTTGTGCAGCTTGGGGACGAGGTCCGGCTCGTGGCCTGTGTCTGGCCCCCATTCCCCTACCACTATGCCTGGGACTTTGGCACCGAGGAAGCCGCCCCCGCCCGTGCTGGGGGCCCTGAGGTGACATTCACCTACCGAGACCCAGGCTCCTATCTTGTGACAGTCACCGCGTCCAACAACGTCTCTGCTGCCAATGACTCAGCCCTGGTGGAGGTGCAGGAGCCTGTGGTGGTCACGGACATCAAGGTCAACAGCTCCCTTGTGCTGGAGCTGCAGCAGCCGTACCTGTTCTCTGCTGTCGGCCGTGGGCGCCCCGCCAGCTACCTGTGGGATCTGGGGGACGGTGGGCGGCTGGAGGGTCCAGAGGTCACCCACGCTTACAACAGCATAGGCTACTTCACCGTCAGGGTGGCCGGCTGGAATGATGTGAGCCGCAGCGAGGCCTGGCTCAATGTGACAGTGAAACGGCGTGTGCGGGGGCTGGTTGTCAACGCCAGCCGCACAGTGGTGCCCCTGAATGGGAGCGTGAGCTTCAGCACCTCGCTGGAGGCTGGCAGTGATGTGCGCTATTCCTGGGTGCTCTGTGACCGCTGCACACCCATCCCTGGGGGCCCTACCATCTCTTATACCTTCCGCTCCGTGGGCACCTTCAGTATCATCGTCACGGCTGAGAACGAGGTGGGCTCTGCCCAGGACAGCATCTTCGTCTACGTCCTGCAGCTCATAGAGGGGCTGCAGGTAGTGGGCTGTGGCAGCTACTTTCCCACCAACCACACGGTACAGCTACAGGCTGTGGTCAGGGATGGCACCAACATCTCCTACAGCTGGACCGCTTGGTGGGATAGGGGCCCGGCCCTGGCCGGCAGCGGCAGAGGCTTCTCACTCACCGCGCTCGAGGCTGGCACCTACCACGTGCAGCTGCGGGCCACCAACATGCTGGGCAGTGCCTGGGCCGACTGCACTGTGGACTTCGTGGAGCCTGTGGGGTGGCTGATGGTGGCCGCCTCCCCAAACCCAGCTGCCGTCAACACAAGCGTCACCCTCAGTGCCGAGCTGGCTGGTGGCAGTGGTGTCCTGTACACTTGGTCCTTAGAGGAGGGGTTGAGCTGGGAGACCCCTGAGCCATTTACCACCCACAGCTTCCCCACGCCCGGCCTGCACTTGGTCACTGTCACGGCAGGGAACCCGCTGGGCTCAGCCAGCGCCACCGTGGAAGTGGGCGTGCAGGTGCCTGTGAGTGGCCTCAGCATCAGGGCCGGTGAGTCGGGAGGCAGCTTTGTGGCGGCTGGGTCCTCTGTGCCCTTCTGGGGGCAGCTGGTCGCAGGCACCAATGTGAGCTGGTGTTGGGCTGTACCCGGCGGCAGCAGCAAGCGTGGCCCTCATGTCACCATGGTCTTCCCGGATGCTGGCACTTTCTCTGTCCAGCTCAACGCCTCCAACGCAGTCAGCTGGGTCTCAGCCACACACAGCCTCACGGTGGAGGAGCCCATCGTGGGCCTGGTGCTGTGGGCCAGCAGCAAGGTGGTGGCGCCCAGGCAGCTCGTCCATTTTCAGATCCTGCTGGCTGCTGGCTCGGCCGTCACCTTCCGCCTGCAGGTCGGTGGGGCCAGCCCGGCAGTACTCCCCGGGCCCCGTTTCTCCCACAGCTTCCCCCGTGTCGGAGACCACGTGGTGAGCGTGCAGGGTGAAAACCACGTGAGTTGGGCCCAGGCACAGGTGCGCATTGTGGTGCTGGAGGCTGTGAGTGGGCTGCAGGTGCCCAACTGCTGCGAGCCTGGCATCGCCACAGGCACCGAGAGGAACTTCACAGCCCGTGTGCAGCGCGGTTCTCGGGTTGCCTACGCCTGGTACTTCTCGCTGCAGAAGGTCCAGGGCGACTCGCTGGTCATCTTGTCGGGCCGCGACGTCACCTACACGCCCGTGGCCGCGGGGCTGCTGGAGATCCAGGTGCGCGCCTTCAACGCCCTGGGCAGCGAGAACCGCACGCTGGTGCTGGAGGTCCAGGACGCCGTCCAGTATGTGGCCCTGCGGAGTGGCCCCTGCTTCACCAACCGCTCGGCGTGGTTTGAGGCTGCCACCAGCCCCAGCCCCAGGCGTGTGGCCTACCACTGGGACTTTGGGGACGGGGCCCCGGGGCAGGACACAGAGGAGCCCCGGGCTGAGCACTGCTACCTGAGGCCCGGGGACTACCGCGTGCAGGTGAACGCCTCCAACCTCGTGAGCTTCTTCGTGGCACAGGCCACGGTGACTGTCCAGGTGCTGGCGTGCCGGGAGCCAGAGGTGGACGTGGTCCTGCCCCTGCAGGTGCTGATGCGGCGCTCACAGCGCAACTACCTGGAGGCCCACGTTGACCTGCGTGACTGCGTCACCTACCAGACCGAGTACCGCTGGGAGGTGTACCGTACTGCCAGCTGCCAGCGGCCGGGGCGCCCAGCCCGTGTGGCTCTGCCTGGCGTGGACATGAGCCGGCCTCAGCTGGTGCTGCCGCGGCTGGCGCTGCCTGTGGGGCACTACTGCTTTGTGTTTGTCGTGTCATTTGGGGACACGCCACTGGCACGGAGCATCCAGGCCAATGTGACGGTGGCCCCCGAGCGCCTGGTGCCCATCATTGAGGGTGGCTCGTACCGCGTGTGGTCAGACACACAGGACCTGGTGCTGGATGGGAACGAGTCCTACGACCCCAACCTGGAGGATGGCGAGCAGACACCACTCAGTTTCCACTGGGCCTGTGTGGCTTCGACACAGGTCAGTGCGTTGCAGGGCCGTCCTCCCTGCCCTTCACCCGCCCATGCCCACAAGCCCAGAGAACACCCATCACACCACCGGGGCTGGCCCGTCTTCAGTGCCTGGCGGGCCCCATCCCGGCATGGGGAGAGGATCTTCCGAGCCGTCTCCTGGGCTGGGCTCTGCTTTGAGACTGGGTAGGGCTCTCATGCCGCGCTGCCCCTTGTTCTTGGCCCGCAGAGGGAGGCTGGCGGGTGTGCCCTGAACTTCGGGCCCCGCGGGAGCAGCATGGTCACCATTCCACGGGAACGGCTGGCAGCCGGTGTGGAGTACACCTTCAGCCTCACCGTTTGGAAGGCCGGTCGCAAGGAGGAGGCCACCAACCAGACAGTAGGTGCCGCCCGTGCCTCGGTCACACGCCTCACACAGCCCAGCATCCCTGCTCATCCACTGTTTTCTGTATTTTAGTGCTCACAGAGGCCGTACGCTCTCCCCTAACTTTGTTTTTGATACAAATTCTATTTAACACAAGAGCCTATTTCTGCTTTGCTTCTTTCCAAACTTGTTACAGCTCCATGTACAATCTTCAAACTACACACGCTCTAATAATTGGTAAAAGCCACACAGTCCCCCAGCACCACCAACCAAGGAGCCCCTTCCCACCCCGGAGGCAGCCACTGTCCCCAGCCCATGTCCCTGTTCCTGGATGCGGTGGGCCGGTTCTCACCCTCATGCTCCTCTCTCTGGACCAACCGGAAGGCTTGGTGACCCTGAGCCCATGGCAGCTGCTCCTGCTGCTGTCAGGTGGGGCCTGCTGGTGCTCCAGAGCAGGTGTCTGTTCCCCAGGCCCTGCTTTCCTCAGCTGGCCTGATTGGGGGCCTGCCCAGAGGGGTCATCTGAGGGGAGGGCATGGGAGCAGGTTCCATCCCAGCTCAACCTCCTGACCCAGGCCCCGGCCCAGGGCTGCAGGAATCTGTGAGTCAGGCCTGCGTGGGAACTGTGGCCCTCACGCCCATATGTACGTCTCTTCCCACATGCACCCCTCAGGGGCCCTCAGTGAGCATTGCCTGCCTGTTGCCAGGCTCCAGCTGGGTCCAGGACACCAGAGCACACACCCTGGTGTCCTCTGCCCTGTGTACGCCCTTCCGCCACTCGGGTTGGGAGGTGGAAAACCAGATGAGTATGCTGGAAGGGGCTGAGCTCACAGGCGGTGGCCAGGCCCCTGGGAAACCTGGAGTTTGGGAGCAGCATCTTCCACGGGTCCCCCAGACCTTCCAGCAGGCCGAGTAGACCTGTGTCGGAGGTAACCCCACTCCATCCCCAGGTGCTGATCCGGAGTGGTCGGGTACCCATTGTGTCCCTGGAGTGCGTGTCCTGCAAGGCACAGGCTGTGTACGAAGTGAGCCGCAGCTCCTATGTATACCTGGAGGGCCGCTGCCTCAACTGCAGCAGTGGCTCCAAGCGAGGGGTGAGTGTTGCCCAGGGCGTGTGTGGGTTGGGGGTGGGTCCCGTGGCCGAGGGGGCAGGACCTGCAGGCAGAAGCGGGGCTGACGGGGCAGAGGGTTCCGCCCCCTCACCACCCCTCCTGCCTGCAGCGCTGGGCGGCACGTACCTTCAGCAACAAGACGCTGGTGCTGGATGAGACCACCACCTCCACGGGCAGCTCAGGCATGCGCCTGGTGCTGCGGCGGGGCGTGCTGCGGGACGGCGAGGGATACACCTTCACTCTCACGGTGCTGGGCCACTCTGGCGAAGAGGAGGGCTGTGCCTCCATCCGCCTGTCCCCCAACCGCCCGCCGCTGGGGGGCTCGTGCCGCCTCTTCCCGCTGGGCAACGTGCATGCCCTCACCACCAAGGTGCACTTCGAATGCACAGGTGAGTGCAGGCCTGCGTGGGGGGCACAGTGGGATCCCCCGGCTCTGTGACGCTGTGGAGCCCTCCTGTGATGCTGTGGGGTCCCTCAGGCTGGCATGACGCGGAGGATGCTAACGCCCCACTGGTGTATGCCCTGCTGCTGCGGCGCTGTCGCCAGGGCCACTGTGAGGAGTTCTGTGTCTACAAGGGCAGCCTCTCCAGCTACGGAGCCGTGCTGCCCCCGGGTTTCAGGCCACACTTCGAGGTGGGCCTGGCCGTGGTGGTGCAGGACCAGCTGGGAGCCGCTGTGGTCGCCCTCAACAGGTGAGCCAGGCCGTGGGAGGGTGCCCCTGAGACTGCCACCTGCTCACTACCCCCCTCCACTCGCAGGTCTCTGGCCATCGCCCTCCCAGAGCCCAACGGCAGCACAATGGGGCTTACAGTCTGGCTGCATGGGCTCACAGCCAGTGTGCTCCCGGGGCTGCTGCGGCAGGCCGACCCCCAACATGTCATCGAGTACTCCCTGGCCCTGGTCACTGTGCTGAATGAGGTGAGTGCAGGCTGGGAGGGAACCTCGTATCTGCCGCACGCGTGCTGGGGACCAAGACCTGTACCCCTGCCTGGAGCCTTGCAGAGGGCTCACCCCGGGCCCCACAGACAAATCCCAGTGACCCTGAAGCAGCACCCTCTGCTCCCAGCAGCCACCCTCCCCTGTGCCTGCTTTCCACAACGTGCCCCCTGCTCCCAGGAGGGCCCCTGTGCTTACCCTGTTTTGCCCACGAAGAAACAGCTCAGTGTCATGGGTCAGTGCCCACATCACACAGCATCCAGCGCATAACTGCACCCTGAGAGTGGTGGGCACATGCTGGCCTCCTGCCGGCCTCCTGCCCTGCTGACAGCTTGCTGTGCCCCCTGCCTGCCCCAGTATGAGCAGGCCCTGGATGTGGTGGCAGAGCCCGAGCACGAGCGGCAGCGCCGAGCCCAGATACGCAAGAACGTCACGCAGACCCTGGTGTCCCTGCGGGTCCACACTGTGGATGACATCCAGCAGATTGCTGCTGCACTGGCCCAGTCCATGGTAGGACGGCCCCGCGTGCCCACCCCACCCCACATGCCTGCCAGGGCACTGGGTTCAGCCCACCAGGGTGGACGGGCAGCTTGGCCGAGGAGCTGAGCCTCCCAGCCTGGGCTCCTTCCTGCCGTGACCTTCCTTGGTCTCTGACCTGCCTCAGTAGCCTCAGCCGTTCTCCTGTCCTGCGTGAACCCAGGGTGCCTTTCAGGGGGCCCAGGGTGTAAAGTGGGGCCCAGTTGTGGGGAGGGGCCGGGAAGATGCTGCTCTGTACCGTCCCCTCGTCCCCTCTCCCCCTTCTCTCTGACTCGTGTGAAGAGGTGCTCTGTGTGGCCGGTGGGCTGCATCACGTGGGCCCCGAGTAGAGGCCCTGGGTCAGGCGGAGCCCCAGAAGATGCTTAGCGGGGAGG